>NW_019241912.1:0-1675 GCF_002742605.1 Olea europaea var. sylvestris | reverse complement strand
GACGGCGTCGAAATGGGCTCAAATTTGACCGATTGATCGGAAAAAAAATCGCGCCGGGGGCAATTTCATCATTTTTCGCGACGATGTTGGAATCGTCTAAAATTTGACTGATTGATGGGAAACAAAAATCGCGCCGGGAGCGATTTCGTAATTTTTCGCGACAGTGTCCAAATGGGCTCAAATTTGGCAGATTGATCGGAAACAAAAATCGCGCAGGGGGCGATTTCGTCATTTTTCCCGGCGGTGTCGAAATGGGCGCAAATTTGACCGATTGATCGGAAACAAAAATCGTGCTGGGGGCAATTTCGTCATTTTTCGCGACAGTTTCGGAATCTGCTAAAATTTGACTGATTGATCGGAAACGAAAATCGCGTCGGGGGCGATTTCGTCATTTTTCGTGACGGTGTCGAAACGAGCTCAAATTTGACCGATTCATCAGAAAAAATCGCCCCGGGGTCGATTTCCTCATTTTTCGCGACGATTTTGGAATCGTCTAAAATTTGACTGATTGATGGGAAATAAAAATCTCGTCGAGGGCGATTTCGTAATTTTTCGCGACAGTGTCGAAATGGGCTCAAATTTGACCGATTGATCGGAAAAAAAATTGCGCCGTGGGCAATTTCGTCATTTTTCACGACGGTGTCGAAATGGGCTCAAATTTGACCGATTCATCGGAAAAAAAATCGCGCCGGGTTCAATTTCGTCATTTTTCGCAACAATGTCGAAATCGGCTAAAATTTGACTGATTGATGGGAAACAAAAATCGCGCCGGGGGCAATTTCGTCATTTTTCACGACGGTGTCGTAATCGGCTAATTTGACTGATTGATCGGAAAAAAAATCGCGCCGGGTTCAATTTCGTCATTTTTCGCAACAATGTCGAAATCGGCTAAAATTTGACTGATTGATGGGAAACAAAAATCGCGCAGGTGCAATTTCGTCATTTTTCGAGATGATGTCGGAATCGGCTAAAACTTGACCGTTTGATGGGAAACAAAAATCGCGCTGGGGGAAATTTCGTCATTTTTCGCGACGGTGTCGGAATCGGCTAAAAGTTGACTTATTGATGGGAAACAAAAATCGCGCCGGGAGCAATTTCGTCATTTTTCGCGACGGTGTCGGAATCAACTAAAATTTGACTGAGTGGTGGGAATCAAAAACCGCGCCGGTGGCGATTTCGTCATTTTTCGCGACGGTGTCGAAATGAGCTCAAATTTGACCGATTGATCGAAAAAAAATCGCCCCGGGGGCAATTTCGTCATTTTTCGCGACCGTGTTGGAATCGTCTAAAATTTGACTGATTGATGGGAAAAAAAATCGCGCCGGGGGCGATTTCGTCATTTTTCACTACGGCGTCGAAATGGGCTCAAATTTGACCGATTGATCGGAAAAAAAATCGCGCCGGGGTCGATTTCGTCATTTTTCGCGACGGTTTTCAGATCGTCTAAAATTTGACTTATTGATGGGAAATAAAAATCGCGCCGGTGGCAATTTCGTCATTTTTCGCGACGGTGTCGGAATCGGCTAAAATTTGACTGATTGATGGGAACAAATTCGCGCCGGGGGCGATTTCGTCATTTTTCACGACGGCGTGAAATGGGCTCAAATTTGACCGATGATCGGAAAAAAAATCGCGCCGGGGTCGATTTCGTCATTTTTCGCGACGGTGTTGGAAT
>NW_019241911.1:0-1675 GCF_002742605.1 Olea europaea var. sylvestris | reverse complement strand
GGCCCTATATTTCTAGGTTTTTATTATTTAAACCTATCTTGGTTTGTAATTTTGGATGATGAATTTGATTAAATAAAGAGTTGGTTTTGCAGCCGTTCCCCCTCTCTTCCCCGCCTCTGTCTTCTTCTTCTCTTCCCTCTCCCATCTCTTCCTGTTATTTACTGAATTATTAACCTCCCTACATCAAAGTGGTATCAGAGCAAACCCTGGACAGCAATTCACGCAGCATCAATACAGAATCCTTTGCTGCAGCCAATACCCAATTTGCTGCAGACCCCAGTCCCTCCCTCGACAGACAATCACTTACCGGTAATACAGCCAACAAGTGAGACAAAGGCCTTTTTCCATATCACACCCCACCACCACAACCAGCAGAAGCCGACACAGCTAGCCAGACAATCACCAGCCGCCTTCGCCTATAAATGAGTCATTCAGTTTCTCCTCCACCGCTTCCACCTTCCCAACTCACAAACTGAAAATTTGCCGACAGCAACCATTACAGAATTTGTTGCTGCAAAAAAAATAAAAAAATAAGACAAGAAAAATTCAGCTGCTTTCTTCCAGCAACCTGCCCGGAACGGAACCCCAGCCTCGCCGCCACCAACAGCCGCCAGCAAACTGCCGGCTGTTCCAGTAATCGCCGTCCAAGCCCACCTTCGTTGTAACGTCCCTCGTCGAGCCAGCCACCAACCCAGTCGCCGTCTTCTACAACGTTCAGTCGGTTGTAATGAGTTATGGGTTTGGGCTGGGTTATTAATTCAGTTGTTGGGTTATTAGTTATTGGGTTGGGTTACTTGGTTATTAGTTATTGGGTTGGGTTATTTGTATTGCTTGGTCTTGGGCTTGTTTAAGGTTTTGAGTGTGATTTAGGTCCAAATTTGTGTAATGGGCTTATTTATTATTTTGTTATTCTGATTTTGTATTATTATTAAAAAAAAAAGAGTCAAAAAAAAAGAGAAAAAAAAAGAAAAGAAAAAAAAAAAAAAAAAAAAAAAAAAAAAAAAAAAAAAAAAAAAAAAAAAAAAAAAAAAAAAAAGGTATTGTGAATTTTAAATTTTCTGACATCATTTACAGGTTCATTTTAGTTGACTGTTCATTACCGCACCTCAACGAGCACGGAATTTTCTATCTTGGCATCTCAGGGCTTAGTAGTTCAGAACGTGAAGACATTCGACGCTGGGACGACTCAAACCAACAGTACTCAGGGAGTTCCTGATCCTATTTATTTTTAGTAGACGCTATTTCTTTATTTTAGAATTGCATAAATTAATTCGTTGTGTGATGGCCATTTGATAATATTGCCTTCAACCTATTTGATTGTATTTCACGAACTAAATTCCATTGATCTGTACTAGCCCTTTGATAATACTGCCTTAAACCTATTCGATTATATTTCACGAACTAAATTCAATTACTCAATCGCTTACCCCACGTGATAGACCTAGTATTTGGACATTTGCTTTTCTATTTTATTAGCATTAGTAGTATTAGCTTGCGATCGAGCCATAAGTAACCCCAAACTTTAAATTGACAAAATAACCAAAAAAAAAAATAATAATAATAATAATAATAATAATTTCAATCACTAATTCTTCGGTTGGCACTAGTTGATTGTTGATTATTGATCTCAGTAATGCACTTTACGTAGTCGTGTTACCGTGTATGCAATTGCGTA
>NW_019241910.1:0-1675 GCF_002742605.1 Olea europaea var. sylvestris | reverse complement strand
GGTTGGTATTGGATTGTATTTCTTGTTATTAATGTTTATCCATTGCCAGTACAAGTTATGTTTTCTAATTAATATTATTATCTCGCAGATAGAGAAAATTTCTAGTAAAAATAGAGGGTACGGGGCAGAGATGACAGTAGTTACTTATTGCCAGAATAGGAAAGAGAGTGATGACAGATCAAAGTTTAGGATTCTTCTTGTAAGTATTTGTCTTACTGTTTTTCAACATAATCTTCATTCGAAGTAGTGATGATTAATTTTTTACTTTCTTAAATTAAGAAAAGAGATAATAGCAGTGATTAAATGAATCTTAAACTTTCTGAACTAAAATTTAAGATGAACGTGTATTCTGCACAAGATCCTCTACTAAATTGGAATCAATATTTAAAAAATCTCAGATTGATTATTGCTGGTGTTTTTGACAGATAATTACTTGTATTCCAGAGTTTTGGACAGCATGGTAGGGAGCTCATTACCACTGAGCTAGCATTGCGGCTCCTCTCTATTTTAAGTGAAGAGGAATTCTTACCCAACATGGACCGTGCTGTATTAAATAAGACTCTTAATAGGCTTGTTATAAAGGTAATGTATATCTATGAATTTATTGCATGTGGAATTTTACATATATGTTATCATTCTATACAACTGCAAAAACCATCATATATTCTTGTTGAATTCTTGCCAATTGTGATTACATATCAGGTTTTCTTTTGTCAATTTCTGGTCTTCCAAGTTGATCTGTATGTGAGTACAGTTTTTGAAGTTTCTAGAAGCTGAGTATTGTTATTTACACGGTGTCTATTACTTATTCATTGGTTTCAAAAACAGCAGATTTCAGTTTCATATATTCACATGTGAAGACTCTTGCAAGTTTGTACACTATTGTATACATATAATTCTTGTTACTATAATTTAAAGTTGAGAACTAATGCTTTCTTCAATACTATTGCATCTTGATCCTTCAGGTTGTACCGATGGAAAATTGGAATGGCCGCAAACTTGTTGAAGCAGGAGAACTGTGTGAGAGAAGAAATGGTAGTCTTGGTTGCTTAAAATTCAACATGTTATTACAAATAGAACTACTGAGATACTCAAAGTTTTGAGTTACCTGCAGGAAGAGGAGTTGATCTCAATCGAAATTGGAGTGTAGACTGGGGCAAGAAGGAGAAGGTTTGTTTATTTCTCTTTTAGGACATTAGAAGGTCCATACAGTTAATATAATATTAGACTGGGCTCTTTGAACTTTGTCCGGCTATATTACAATTGTTATCCGATTATCTTGATATGTTATTGACATAAATTAGTGATTGTGATTCTGTAGAAATTTACATAGATTATGAGACATTATGCTATAGAACTTCTTTATGTTCTGCTATATGTTACTTTTTCCTTGTTCAGAAGTTGCTGTTGTCTCTTAAGATTCTCCATCTTTCTCCAGGATTATGATCCATATGAAGAAAATCCTGGGACTACTCCTTTTAGTGAGCCTGAAACTCAAATAATGCGGAAACTCTCTGTCTCATTCGAACCACATGTTTGGGTTAATGTGCATTCTGGAATGGAGGTGAGTCATACTTCTAAATGCAAATATCATCTCCAATGCAAAATGTTTAATATATACGCAATACATATACATATTCTTCACCCCAAAAGTTTTTTGACCCCTGAAAAATCA
>NW_019241909.1:0-1675 GCF_002742605.1 Olea europaea var. sylvestris | reverse complement strand
CCCCCGGCGCGATTTTTATTTCAGGTCAAACTACCAAATTTCAGCCAATTCCGACACAGTCGAGAAAAATGACGAAATTGCCCACGACACGATTTCTGTTTCCGATCAACCTGTCAAATTTGAGCACATTCCGACACAGTCGAGAAAAACGACGAAATTGCCCCCGACGCGATTTTTGTTTCCCATCAACAAGTCAAATTTTAGCCAATTCCGACACAGTCGCGAAAAATGACGAAATTACACCCGGCGCAGTTTTTGTTCTGACAAACCGGTCAAATTTGAGCCCATTCCGACACAGTCGAGAAAAATGACGAAATTGCCCCCGACGCGATTTTTGTTTCCGATCAACAAGTCAAATTTCAGCCAATTCCGACACTGTCGCGAAAAATGACGAAATTGCCCACGACACGATTTCTGTTTCCGATCAACCTGTCAAATTTGAGCACATTCCGACACAGTCGAGAAAAACGACGAAATTGCCCCCGGCGCGGTTTTTGTTTCCGATCAACCAGTCAAATTTTAGCCAATTCCGACACAGTCGCGGAAAATGACGAAATTACACCCGGCGCGGTTTTGGTTCCCGATCGATCGGTCAAATTTGAGCCTATTCCGACACGGACGCGAAAAATGACGAAATTGCCCCCGGCCCGATTTTTGTTTCCGATCAACCAGTCAAATTTGAGCCCATCCCGACACAGTTGAGAAAAATGACGAAATTGTCCCCGACGCGATTTTTGTTTTCGATCAAACTGTCAAATTTAGCCATTTCCGACACAGTCGCAAAAAACGACGAAATTACCCCAGCGCGATTTTTGTTTCCGATCAACCTGTCAAATTTGAGCCCATTCCGACACAGTCGAGAAAGATGACGAAATTGCCCCCGGCGCGATTTTTATTTCCGATCAAACTACCAAATTTCTTCCAATTCCGACACAGTCGAGAAAAATGACGAAATTGCCCCCGACGCGATTTTTGTTTCCGATCAACAATTCAAATTTCAGCCAATTCTGACACAGTCGCGAAAAATGACGAAATTGCCCCCGACGTGGTTTTTGTTTCCGATCAACCAGTCAAATTTTAGCCAATTCCGACACAGTCGCGAAAAATGACGAAATTACACCCGACGCGGTTTTTGATCCCGAACAACCGGTCAAATTTGAGCCTATTCCGACACAGTCGCGAAAAATGACAAAATTGCCTCCGGCGCAGTTTTTGTTCTGACAAACCGGTCAAATTTGAGCCCATTCCGACACAGTCGAGAAAAATGACGAAACTGCCGCCGACACGATTTTTATTTCCGATCAAACTGCCAAATTTCAGCCAATTCCGACACAGTAGAGAAAAATGACGAAATTGGCCCCGGCGCGATTTTTTTTTCTGATCAACCGGCCAAATTTCAGCAAATTCCGACACAGTCGAGAAAAATGACGAAATTGCCCCCGGCGCGGTTTTTGTTTCCGATCAACCAGTCAAATTTTAGCCAATTCCGACACAGTCGCGGAAAATGACGAAATTACACCCGGCGCGGTTTTTGTTCCCGATCGACCGGTCAAATTTGAGCCCATTCCGACACAGTCGAGAAAAACGACGAGATTACCCCCGGCGCGATTTTTATTTCAGGTCAAACTACCAAATTTCAGCCAATTCCGACACAGTCGAGAAAAATGACGAAATT
>NW_019241908.1:0-1675 GCF_002742605.1 Olea europaea var. sylvestris | reverse complement strand
TGTCGGCGAATTGCCAGCTAATTCGATTGGAATCGAGCCAATGAAAAGTGATTTTTGATTTCATGATAACTTTGGGTTTGTTCATTTTCGGCTAATCGCTAGTCTAATTCGATTGGAATCGAGCCACTAAAAGTGGTTTTTGATTTCATGATAACTTCGGGTTTGATCATTTTCGACGAATTTCTAGTCTAATTCGATTGGAATCGAGCCAATAAAAAGTGGCTTTCAATTTCATTATAACTTCGTGTTTGATCATTTTTGAAAAATTGCTTATCTAATTCGGTTGGAATCGAGCCAATGAAAGTGGTTTTTGATTTCAAGATAACTTCGGGTTTGATCATTTTCGTTGAATTGCTAGTCTAATTCGATTGGAATCGAGCCAATGGGAAGGGGTTTTGATTTCATGATAACTTCGGCTTTGTTCATTTGTGGCGAATCGCTAGCCTTATTCAATTCGAATCGAGGCAATGAAAAGTGGGTTTCGATTCCATGATAAAATCAGGTTTGTTTGTCTTTGGTAAATTGCAAGTCTAATTCAATTGGAATCGAGCCAATAGAAAGTGGTTTTGATATCAAGACAACTTCGGGTTTGATCGCTTTCGGCAAATTGCTAGTCTAATTCAATTAGAATCGAGCAAATAAAAAGTGGTTTTCGATTACATGATAACTTCGAGTTTGTTCGTTTTTGGCGAATTGCTAGTCTAATTAGATTGGAATCGAGCCAACAAAAATTGGCTTTCGATTTCATGATAACTTCGGGTTTGTTCGTTTTTGGAGAAATGCTAGTCTAATTTGATTGGAATCGAACCAATGAAAAGTGGTTTTTGATTTCAAGATAACTTCCGATTCGCTCGTTTTTTACGAAATGCTTGTCTAATTCGATTGGAATCGAGCCAATGAAAAGTAGTTTTTGATTTCATGATAACTTCAGGTTTCTTCATTTTTGGCGAATTGCTAGTCTAATTCGATTGGAATTGAGCCAATGAAAAGAGGTTTTTGATTTCATGATAGCTTCGGGTTTGATCATTTTCGGTGAATTGCTAGTCCAATACGATTGGAATCGAGCCAATGAAAAGTGGTTTTGATTTCATGATAACTTTGGGTTTGTTCCTTTTTGGAGAATTGCTAGTCTTATTTGATTAGAATCGAGCCAACGAAGTTTTCTATTCCATGATAACATCGGGTTTGTTCGTCTTTCGCGAATTGCTAGTCTAATTCGGTTGGAATCGAGCCAATGAAAAGTGATTTTTGATTTCATGACAACATCGGGTTTGTTCATTTTTGGCGAATTGCTAGTCTAATTAGATTGGAATCGAGCCGATGAAAAGTGGCTTTCGATTTCATGATAACTTCGGGTTAGTTCATTTTTGGAGAAATGCTAGTCTAATTCGATTGGAATCGAACCAATTAAAAGTGATTTTTGATTTCATGATAACATCGGATTTGATCATTTTTGAAAATTGCTAGTCTAATTTGATTGGAATCGAGCCAATAAAAAGAGGTTTTTGATTTCGTGATAACTTCGGGTTTGATCGTTTTCGGTAAATTGCTAGTCTAATTCGATTGGAATCGAGTCAATAAAAAGTGGTTTTTGATTTCATTATAAGTTTGGGTTTTTTTCATTTTTGGCGACCTGCTAGTCTAATTGGATTGGAATCAAGCAAATGAAAAGTGG
>NW_019241907.1:0-1675 GCF_002742605.1 Olea europaea var. sylvestris | reverse complement strand
TCCGAATAATTAATTTTCGTATTAAATATGTCAGGTGAAGAGGTATTGGACAGAAAATTAATAAAGAAAAATCGGACCAGGGGAATTTTCTCATTTGTCGCGACGGTGTCAGAATGGACCGAAATTTGGCAAGTTGTTTGGGAACGGCCCGCGAAATTGGACTCGGGGCAAAGACCAAGGATCACGGGATTTTAGCCAAATTCCTTCATTTGGGTCTTCAAATAATTAATTTTTGTATTAATTATGTCAGGTTGAAGAAGTGCTGGACAGAAAATTAACAAAGAAAAATCAAACCAGGAGAAATTTTGTCATTTGTCAGGACGGTGTTGGAATGGGCCGAAATTCGGCAGGTTGATTGGAAACGGCCCGCGAAATTGGACTCGAGGCACAGACCCAGGATCACAGGATTTTGGCGTAATTCCTTGATTTAGGCCTCCAAATAATTAATTTCCTTATTACTTATGTCAGGTTGAAGAAGTGCTGGACAGAAAACTAACAAAGAAAAATCGAAGTAAGGGTAATTTTGTCTTTTGTCACGACGGTGTTGTAATGGGCCGAAATTTGGCTGGTTGATTGGAAACGACCAGCGAAATTGGACTCGGGGTACAGATCCGGGATCACAGGATTTTAGCCAAATTCCTTCGTTTGGTCCTCCGAGTAATTAATTTCCTTACTAATTATGTCAGGTTGAAGAACTGCAGGAAAGAAAATTAACAAAGCAAAATCGTACCAGGGGCAATTTTGTCATTTTTCGCGACAGTGTCAGAATATGGTGAAATTTGGCAAGTTGATTGGAAACGGCCCGCAAAATTGGACTCGGGGCACAGATTCGGGTTCACGAGATTTTAGCCGAAGTCCTTCGTTTGGGCCTCCGACTAATTAATTTCATTATTAATTATGCCAGGTTGAAGAAGTGTTGGACAGAAAATTAACAAAGATAAAACCGCACTAGGGGCAATTTTTTCATTTGGCGCGACGGTGTCAAAATGGGCCGAAAATCGAAAATTGCCTGGTTAATTGGAAACGGCCCACGAAATTGGACTCGGGGCACAGACCCTGGATCACGGGATTTTAACCGAATTCCTTCATTTGGGCCTCCGAATATTTAATTTCCTAATTAATTATGTCTGGTTGAAGAAGTGTTGGATAGAAAATTAACAAAGATAAACCGCACCAGGGGCAATTTTGTCATTTTTCGTGACGGTGTCGGAATGGGCCGAAATTTGGCAGGTTGATTGGAAACGGCCAGCGTTGGACTCGGGGCACAGACCTGGGATCACGAGATTTTAGCCAAATTCCTTCGTTTGGGCCTCCGAATAATTAATTTCCTTATTAATTATGTTAGGTTGAAGAAGTGTTGAACAGAAAATTAGCAAAGATAAACCGCACCAAGGGCAATTTTGTCATTTGGCGCGACAGTGTCGGAATGGGCTGAAATTTGGCAGGTCGATTGGAAACGGCTCGCGAAATTGGACTCGGTGCACAAGCCCGGACTCACGGGATTTTAGCCAAATTCCTTCGTTTGGGCCTCCAAAAAACTAATTTCCTTATTAATTATTTCAGCTTAAAGAAGTGCTGGACAGAAAATTAAACATGAAAAACCACACCAAGGGCAATTTTGTCATTTGGCGCGACGGTATCGGAATAGGCCAAAATTTGGCATGTTGATTGGAAA
>NW_019241906.1:0-1675 GCF_002742605.1 Olea europaea var. sylvestris | reverse complement strand
TAATTTTTTTTGGTAAAAAATCAATTTTTTATGTATAAATTTTTTTCAATGTAGTAGCCCGATTTAAAATTTTATAATCCGATCTTGGATCCAATCCTGCATCCGCGCCTAGAGTAAATATATTATGACATCTCTTATCTTGTCATGGAAAATAATCATGGGCAGTACTCCACGCAAAACTAATTGAAGGGTAAAACAGATCTTCAAATTGAAGCAGTTCATACAAAAGTGTTGGAGTATGGTGAAAAGAGATCACCTCAATTATTGTAATCACGCTACTTTCTCTTGGTATCTTCACGTTCGCAGATCTATTTAATTAATATTCAACTAAATTAAATAATAGGGTTCATAAATTCAAATATTAATAATTTGTTAATCACAAGGAGTTA
Organism: Olea europaea var. sylvestris; assembly: GCF_002742605.1. Lineage (NCBI taxonomy): Eukaryota > Viridiplantae > Streptophyta > Magnoliopsida > Lamiales > Oleaceae > Olea > Olea europaea. Next base: position 1,286 of record NW_019241906.1, on the reverse strand, counting down.
TAATTGTGAGATACAAATTACATATGATTGAATCTTCAATCGTCCGTGATCGAAAGTAATAACAAGATACGGATATCGTTATTAAGGATAGACCATCAAGTATGATATTTCTTATTTGTGAAGTAAGTGGTTGATCTTACAAGTTAAAGTATGGTGGTATTTAAATGAACAGGTGTATATTTTGTTATAGAACAAAACATTGGAGACCCGTCGAAAGATTTCACATGGATAACTATCTGAGTGTCAGTGGTTAATCTCTAACGTTCGGCTGTGAGATTGGTCCTTTGACTTGAGGTCGTCATAGTACCTTATATAAGGACAATCATGATTTGACAGTGTTGGATGTTGCTCTGTCAAGGACCACTAAACTTATATTGATTTAATAGTGGAGTGAAAGATATGATCGATAATCTAGATTAATACACTTCCATATCTCATAATTGATCGGATCATATTGACGAAGGGATTATAGTCTCACGGTAAACGAACGAGTTTGATTTTGTCATACCACGTGACATTTTCTGTCACATGTATTGCCCTGACAGATTGTCAGATGTCAATCTGGAACGACGAATGTGAATTGGTGATAAATTAAAATGGTGTTTTAATTTATCAATTTTGATTAGATCAAAATAATATTTTTTGTCGTTAGGTATCGTGATCAGGAATCTGATGGGTCACACACAGAAGGAGAACTATAAAATTATGATTTGTCAATTAATTAATTTAAAAAGCGTTGGATACATTAATTAATTGGGTTGCTTATTTATAGGCCTGAATTTGATTAATTAATTCACGGACCAGATTTAATTAAATGAGTTTATTAAATATTGGACTGGATTAGGTCAAGTCTGTTTGGGCTTATATAAATATGACTAAGGTTTTCAAAATCTGGAGAGAAAATTCATTCTTCTTACTAGCACAAGAAAAAAAATCATAATCCTACAATCTTGTTCTCTGTGTGGATTACATTTGGAGGTTAGACAATTATACAGTTATGGATAACGAATCAAGATCGTTGAAACGAAAGAATAGCAAAGGAATTTACAAATCTTGTAAAATGTACAATTTCTATCTAAACACCAAGATAAATCCTGGTGGAAATTAAAATATGTTTTATTTTCGCCATGCATTATAAGTAGATTCCCAACAGATTCCTTCTTTTTCCATTTTGAACTTGAGTCAAATGGATCACGGTAATCAACGGTAATCATCAGAAATATCAGATGTCTCACTATCCGAATTGCTCTCTCGGTTAGCAACCTTTCCGACTGATCCATTTTCTG
>NW_019241905.1:0-1675 GCF_002742605.1 Olea europaea var. sylvestris | reverse complement strand
CGATTTTTGTTTCCTTTCAACAAGTCAAAATTTAGCTAATTCCGACACAGTCGCGAAAAATGACGAAATTACACCCGGCACGAATTTTGTTCACGATAAACCTGTCAAATTTGAGCCCATTCCGACACAGTCGAGAAAAATGACGAAATTACCGTCGACGCGATTTTTATTTAGGATCAAACTGCCAAATTTCAGCCAATTCCGACACAGTCGAGAAAAATGACGATATTGCCGCCGGCGCGATTTTTATTTTCGATCAAACCCCCAAATTTTAGCCAATTCCGACACAGTCGCGAAAAATGACGAAATTACACCCGGCGCGATTTTTGTTACCGATCAACCTGTCAAATTTTAGCCCATTCCGACACAGTCGCGAAAAATGACGAAATTGCCCCCGGCGAAATTTTTGTTTCCGATCAACCTGTCAAATTTCAGCCCATTCCGACATCGTCGCGAAAAATGACGAAATTGCCCCAGGCGCGATATTTGTTTCCGATCACCCTGTCAAATTTGAGCCCATTCCGACATAGTCGAGAAAAATGACGAAATTGCCCCCGGCGCGATTTTTATTTCTGATCAAACTGCCAAATTTCAGCCAATTCCAACACAGTCGGGTAAAATGACGAAATTGCCCCCTGCGCGATTTTTATTTCCGATCAACCAGTCAAATATTAGCCAATTCCGACACTGTCGCGAAAAATGACGGAATTGTTCCTACACTGTCGAGAAAAATGACGAAATTGCCCCCAGCGCGATTTTTATTTCAGATGAAACTGCCAAATTTCAGCCAATTCCGACACAGTCGAGAAAAATGACGAAATAGCCCCCGGCGCGATTTTTGTTTCCGATCATTCAGTCAAAATTTAGCCAATTCCGACACAGTCGCGGAAAATGACGACATTACACCCGGCGCGATTTTTGTTCCCGATCAACCAGTCAAATTTGAGCCCATTCCGACACAGTCGCGAAAAATGACGAAATTGCCAGCTGCGCGATTTTTGTTTCCAATCAACCTTACAAATTTTAGCCCATTATGATACAGTCGCGAAAAATAACGAAATTGCCCCCGGCGCGATTTTTGTTTACGATCAACCAGTCAAATTTGAGCCCATTCTAACACAGTCGAGAGAAATGACGAAATTACCCCCGGCGCGATTTTTATTTCAGATTAAACTGCCAAATTTCAGCCAATTTTCGACACAGTCGAGAAAAATGACGAAATTGCCCCCGGCGCGGTTTTTGTTTCCGATCAACCAGTCAAATTTTAGCCAATTTCGACACAGTCGCGGAAAATAACGAAATTACACCCGACGCGATTTTTTTTCGCGATCAACCAGTCAAATTTGAGACCATTCCGACACAGTCGCGAAAAATGACGAATTTGCCAGCGGAGCGATTTTTGTTTCCGATCACCCTGTTAAATTTTGGCCCATTCTGATACAGTCGCGAAAAATAACGAAATTGCCCCCGGCGCGATTTTTGTTTCCGATCCACCTGTCAAATTTTAGCCCGTTCGGACACAGTCGAGAAAAATGACGAAATTGCCCCCAACGCGATTTTTGTTTCCGATCAAACAGTCAAATTTTAGCGAGTTCCGACACAGTCGCAGAAAATGACGAAATTATACCCGGCGCGGTTTTTGTTTCCGATCAACCAGTCAAATTTGAGCCAATTT
>NW_019241904.1:0-1675 GCF_002742605.1 Olea europaea var. sylvestris | reverse complement strand
GGCCAAAATCACTCGTACGTTGCAACGAAGTGGTGAGTTCAATCCTAAATGGTCGCAACATTTCCAAAAAGTTCTTATGGGCCGAAAATGGCTACCGTGTGCAAAAGTTACGCTCAATTCTTCGTTCGCCGACTCTCCAAGCGTTCTAAATATACAAGCGCTCTTTCTTTCGAAAAATGGTCAAAATCCCTCGTACGTCACGACGAAGTGGTGAGTTCAATCCAAAACGGTCGCTACATTTCCAAAAAGTTCTTATGGGCCCAAAACGGACACCGGGTGCAAAAGTTACGCTCAATTCTTCGTCCGCCGACTCTCCCAGCATTCTAAATATGCCAGGGCTCATTCTTTAGAAAATCGCCAAAATCCCTCGTACGTCACGACGAAGTGGTGAGTTCAATCCAAAACGGTCGCTACATTTCCAAAAAGTTCTTATGGGCCCAAAACGGACACCGGGTGCAAAAGTTACGCTCAATTCTTCGTCCGCCGACTCTCCCAGCATTCTAAATATGCCAGGGCTCATTCTTTAGAAAATCGCCAAAATCCCTCGTACGTCACGACGAAGTGGTGAGTTCAATCCAAAAAGGTCGCTACATTTCCAAAAAGTTCTTATGGGCCCAAAACGGACACCGTGTGCAAAAGTTACGCTCAATTCTTCGTACGCCGGCAATCCAAGCGTTCCAAATATGCAAGTGCTCATTCTTTCGAAAAATGGCCAAAATCCCTCGTACGTCAGGACGAAGTGGTGGGTTCAATCCAAAACGGTCGCTGCATTTCCAAAAAGTACTTATGGCCCAAAACGGACACCATGTACAAAAGTTACGCTCAATTCTTCGTCTGCCGACTCCCCAAGCGTTCTAAATATAAAAGCGCTCATTCTTTTGAAAAATGGCCAAAATCCCTCGTACGTCAGGACGAAGTGGTGAGTTCATTCCAAAACGGTCGCTACATTTCCAAAAAGTACTTATGGGCCCAAAACGAACCCCGTGTCCAAAAGTTACGCTCAATTCTTCGTCTGCCGACTCCCCAAGCGTTCTAAATATAAAAGCGCTCATTCTTTTGAAAAATGGCCAAAATCCCTCTTAGGTCACGACGAAGTACTGAGTTCAATCGAAAACGATCGCTACATTTCCAAAAAGTACTTATGGGCCCAAAACGAACCCCGTGTCCAAAAGTTACGCTCAATTCTTCGTCTGCCGACTCCCCAAGCGTTCTAAATATAAAAGCGCTCATTCTTTTGAAAAATGGCCAAAATCCCTCTTAGGTCACGACGAAGTACTGAGTTCAATCGAAAACGATCGCTACATTTCCAAAAAGTACTTATGGGCCCAAAACGAACCCCGTGTCCAAAAGTTACGCTCAATTCTTCGTCCGCCGACTCTCCAAGCGTTCTAAATATGCAAGTGCTCATTCTTTTGAAAAATAACCAAAATCCCTCGTACGTCACGACGAAGTGATGAGTTCAATCCAAAATGGTTGCTACATTTCCAAAAAGTTCTTATGGGCCCAAAACGGACACCGTGTGCAAAAGTTACGCTCATTTCTTCGTCCACCGGCTCTCCAAGCGTTCTGAATAAACAAGCGCTCATTCCTTCGAAAAATGGTCAAAATCACTCGTACGTCATGACGAAGTTGTTAGTTCAATCCAAAACGGTCACTACATTTCCAAAAAGTACTT
>NW_019241903.1:0-1675 GCF_002742605.1 Olea europaea var. sylvestris | reverse complement strand
TTTTATTATGATACATGTGGGATTTCAAAGATTGTATACGTTACATTGTGAATTGGAATATGAGATATGATTTTGAGATCGACTAGAAAAGTACCAGTGATTATATATTTCTTCTAGTTCACTGAGAGGCCTCGGCCGTGTTCTATACTACACTGAGGGGTCATGGACCGGGGATGAAGGGGTCTCGACCGTGTACATATAGTTCACTGAGGGGCCTTGACCGTGTTCTAGAATTGATTTTGAGAGGTCTTTGAGACCGGATTTCGTTCACGGAGGGGCCAAAGGCCCGTGACGAAAGTTCTTAGCCCGAAGGGCAGATTATATATTTCAGTCAGAGGGTACATTTTTGGTGGATTTTTCAGCACGTTTGATGTGATGAGATTATAGCATGGTTATCAACTGGTGTTTATATCATGATTTTGAGATGATATTTTACGACCTTATGTGAGTATTTCACTTTTGGTTATAATTACATGATTTTATCTTGTGAATTATTAAATGATATGAACTCGATTTTCGATAAAAAAAAATGTAAAAAATGAAACAATATAATTAATTTCGAACTTCTCTACTCACTGAGTTATCAACTCATATATTTTTCCATAATTTCTATACAGGTGGAAATTGATTCTTTTTAGCTGGAAGAGCCTAATGATTTGGGAATGAGAGCCACACGACATGTTGAATATTATAACTCATATTGATGAAGCATGAAGTAAATATTTTGGGCCCATCGCATCATGTTTTACATAAGCATTTGATTTTGTTGTATTTTTGGAATACCTCATAGACAGCCTTGGTGATAGATTTGATATCTAGTCAGCATCTATCATTGGCGCACGTCACGTTTCGGGTCTACTAGGGTGATTCGGGACGGGTCGTGTCAAAATGGTATCAGAGCATGGTTTCGAAAATTTTTATGGTTCATGCATGTTCAGTTGGTATGTTCACATGTCGTGGTGGCAGAAATCACAAGCTCTCTAGCTCGAATGTATGGAACCAAACAAATGATAGAAAAATATTTTTTTTAACAGATCCAGAAGAGACTAGAATGTAAATATGATAGTTGCAATGATCCGATTGGTGGAAAGAGTTATTAGTTGTTGGATTGAAATTGTGGTGTATTTAACCTATTAAGAGTTGAACAGATTTTAATGATTTTACATGATGTTTATGTATAGGCATTCAAAGTGATAGGGTACAACCATTTAAGTACCAATCTTTGTGTAGAATTTCATGGTTTTTAATATACACTTGGGAAATCCCTAGTTTTAGCTTGTACTATAGTAATAGTGAAAACGATATTATATGTGTAAATGGTAATAATTAGGTGAGGAATTTTGATTATTTTGGGAAACTAAATGATTAGTGGCGTTATCAAAATTTTGTGGTGATTTGTGGCCACTTATATGGGATAATAATAGAAATTATAATGGTGTATATTTATACTATATGATAAGAAATTGTGAAAGACAAATGATGATTTATTGATTGATAGATGACAATGTGTTATTGTGTACTTTAAGCATCAAGAAAATTAACAGTAATTCCAATTATTTCGATTATTTATGAGTGGTTTGATTACAAGGAATGTGAGAAAAATAGGGATATACTTCATGACGATTACTTATTATGGGAGTAATTTGTTGCTTAAGAAATGAAATTAAATGGATAT
>NW_019241902.1:6001-100893 GCF_002742605.1 Olea europaea var. sylvestris | reverse complement strand
CTCTTGTTCGTCAAATGGCTACAGGTAATATGCAAACGACGAAGGCATGTAGAATTTGTTCGGTGGCAGTACATCCAATTGACATATGCCCAATTCTTCAAGAAGATGAACAAGTTAATGCAGTAGGCAGCTTTCCTAGACAACCACAAAGGAATTATAATCCTTACTCGAACACCTACAATCCAGGATGGAGGGATCATCCTAATCTTAGCTATAGGAATCAACAAGTGAATGAACCAAACTTCTAGTAGTATAGGCAACCATACCCTCCTAGATAACAACAAGACCAAACTTCAACTTCAAGTATGCCTTTAGGAGATATTTTAAGTCTCTTGCTACTAAAACTTTGCAGTTCCAATAGGAAAAAAAGGCAAGTATTAAAAGTTTGGAGAATCAGATGGGTCAAATGCCAACCGCAATCAACATGCTAGAAGCACAAGTTTCAGGAAAATTACCCTCTCAAACAATGATCAATCCAAGGAAAAATGTAATGCAATATTGTTGAGGAGTGTTAAGAAGGTTGAAATTCCAAGTGCAACCCCTACATCATTAGAGCAGGAAAAGGAGAAATATGTCATTAAAGAAAAGAGTGTTCCCAATGACAATGGCGTACCTAAGCATAAGTTTTCACCCCTTTCTGAGTATAAATCGGTACCCCCTTTTCCTCATGCTTTAGTAGAACCTAGGAAAGATGAACATAATCATGAACTTTATGAAACTTTCCATAAATGTGAGGTAAACATTCCATTGTTGGATGCTATTAAACAAGTACCTCGTTATGCTGAGTTCTTGAAGGAATTATGTACCCTTAAAAGAAAATAGAAACTAAAAAAGTGTGAAAAGATAAACGTAGTGAAAAATGTTTTTACAATCATTCAAAGAAATCTCCCTACAAAGTGCAAAGATCCAGGCATGTTTAGCATCCCTTGCACGATAGGTAACACTAGGTTTGAAAAGGCCATGTTAGACTCAAGAGCTTCTATTAATGTCATGCCATACTCTGTATACGCTTGTTTAAAACCTGGACCTTTGAATGAAACTTGTGTCATAATTCAACTAGCTAATAAATCTATGCCTATCCTAAGGGTATAGTTAAGGATGTTCTCGTGAAAATTAATGATTTGGCTTTTTTCGCTGACTTCTATGTGCTTGATATAGGATATAGTGATCAAACTATCCACATTTTGCTAGGAAGACCATTCTTAAGAGTATCCAAAGCTAAAATAGATTTTTATACTAGTATGCTTACTATGGAATTTGATGATAAAATCAATGAATTTAACATTTATGATGCCATGAAACATCCTGATGAAACTAACCTTGTTTATTCTATTAAAGTGATTGATAATTTAGAACAGGAAGTTTTAGAACCTGATGAAAACAATGCAGTGAAAGTTGCCATTGATAAGCATATTGAGGATGTGAATCAGGAGTTACCCTTGAATACTGCCTTGTAGGAAACCAGTGCAGCATTGAATGCTTCTCCAAATTCACCGAAGTCAGGTCAAAGTTTGCATATTATTTTACCAATTGCTAACGAGTGGTCTTTCTGTGCAGGTTTCCAAATGGAGGATGTGAGAACATGGGGCCTTGGGAACCAATTGATGCTGGTTGAGGAAGGAAGCAATAATTCTAGCCAAAGACAATAAAATTTGTTCTCTTCTTGACATTTTACTTTACAATGGGGACAATTTAAATTTTTAGTGTGGGGGAAGGAATTTAGGTTAGGTTGTTTTTAAATTTTTGATTTGGGTCATGCTTCTGTTACTTCTGACAAGACAAGAAAATTTTTTCGAGAAAATTTGAGGAAAAAGTTGTGATTTTAAATGATTTTTGGTTGCATGTGCTATCTACTAGATTTAATTAGGCTTTGACGGACTCATAACATGATTGATTTAAAATTTTGGTAGGACTATGATTGGTGGAATGAAATGTAATTCCAATATCAATTCATGATTTCCATTGTTGGTGGACTATTTAGTATAAAAAAAATGAAAAAAAAAGAGAAAGAAGAAAAGTGATAAAAAGAAAAAGAAGAAAAGTGATTAAAAAAAATCAATATTAATGATTTCTCCCAAAAATCCCAAGAAAATGTTGGGTTGTGTGAAATAAATAAAGAAAAAACAATTAAATGGAGCGGTGGTCTTACATGTCTTATATATGTTTGAGCTTGAGGCAATTTATTTTTTCTTACTCCACTAGTTTGAATGGTTTTTGAGTCATTTACCCAAATATTTCCTACCTAGACCCTAAGCCACGTTACAACCTATGAAAAAGACCTTATGGTTTGTGTGGTGCATGTGATCTAATTGATAGAGAATGGGAAGATATGCAAGCATGGTAGAACATCTCCATTGGAATGAACATAAGCTAAACACTAACCCATTAAACACATTAGAGTTGAGTGCTTATATTCCATAAGGGTATACATGTTTGGTTTACTCCATCTTCATTTGAGAATGCTTGCTAATTTATTATAAGTTGTGTGAGAATAATTGTTCATGATGTGTTATGTGTTTTGAAGAGTTTGATTGTTCTATGTTGATGGCATTGCAACTTCAATATCTTTGTGAAAGTGAATTTGAGTTTTACTCGAGAATGAGTAAAAGCAAAGTGGGAAATTTTGATAGAACATAAAATGTCATATTTTTCATCCATTAATGCTTGCATTTTTGTGATTAATTGATATCTAAATGTACTGAGTACTCTTATATTTTGATTTAAGTTGCAATTGGATGATGCTGGCATAAATTAGAAGAAAAGAGTGAAAATGGACTACAATGAAAGAAATCAAAAGTTCAAGGACTAAAATGTAAATATCCAAAAGTTGAATTGGAAGGCGAAATGAAGGAAAGAAAGATTTTAAGGCCAATTGATGGAAGATTCAAAGTGTTGGAAGAAGGAAAATAAGAAAAAGAAGCCAAGAAAAGAGAAGATGAAAGTTCAGGGACAAAGTTGCAAATAATCCATAGATGTGACAAGCAATGGAATGAAGGTTCAAGAGCATTAGAGGTCAAATGGAAGAAAAAAGAAGTCAAAGGGATGAAATACAATCAAAGAATAATCACATATCAATTTCCAATCGAAAAAAGTTATGCTACGATTTTTAGCATCATATTGAGACCCTTTTTAACATGGTAAATGATCGAATTGGAATATGACATCTGAATCAGAGTTGTATCCCTTTGAGTTAGCTTTCCAACACATCTTTAATCACCTCAATCGGGCATTGCGAGATAAAGTTATGACAAAAAATACTAAACGTTATTTGGCTATTGGAATCATGCCTAGGCGCAATCCCTCGCCTGCAGAAGAGGCGCGCGCCTCAACCTAAAAAGTGTTCCAATCGAGAGTTGTTTCAGACATATGAGGTGGTTAAGTAAGGTGGAGTTGTCATGGAAAACAACTAGACTCGTCGAGTTGTTGGAATCGGTCGGATCAGATTGAGATTGCAGGATGGGACAGTTAAAATACTTGATAAGGTTTGACATGTTCCAGATTTGAAGAAGAATCTCATCTCATTGAGTACTTTGGATTCAAAGGGGTATAAATTCTCTGGTAGAGGTGGAGTCTTAAAGGTCTGAAGGGGGTCTGAATTGTACTGGAGGGATAGAAGAAGTCTTAGTTGTACATCTTGCAGGGGAGTGTAGAACCAGTTAAAAGACATAAGTTCAGTACCGTGGTGAAAATTCAATTTGATATAGAATCTCTTGTAACGGACTCTGGGTTGATTCAGATCATTGCTCAGGGGAGCATTGATAATTCTGCTTAGCCACCAATTTCAGTGGATACACTGTGTTCAATTGCTAGGGTTGGATCTATTGAGCACAGGTGCGGTGATGTCTGTAATGCTTTCGGGATCATTGATGGTAACAGTTTTAGTTGGTGGTCTTTCGATCGTACATTTTGTGTTGTTTCTGCTACAGGGTGTGCTTCGACCCTGTTTGGTAAGTAGTAATTCCAAGGTGAAATTTTGGAAACCCAAGAGTAGGATTTAGGTATCGCTTGTGGATGCCATGCAGAGGAAGATGTTTTTGTGGAATTGAGAGTTTTGGTTTTGGTTGAGGAGTTCAGTTTATTTCACTACAATCAAATTTATTTTTCCAGGTGGAAAAATTTTGGAGTTTTATTTGTTGCAGTGGAATTCGTGTCAAGATGGAGATTATTATAATTTAGGTGTGACCCGAATTCCTTGTTGAAATAATTATAGAGTTCTAATTGAAGTGCTCATCAAGAGGAATTCTAATTGAAATGCTATTGAGAAATCACATTCAAGTTTAATTGATAAATTCTAGTTAAAGTTCCATTTGGAAGTCCATTGGGAGTTGAAATTTGTGTTGGACTTGATGAGATCAAATAAGGAAACTTTTGACATTTTATTTCATCTACAACTCTACTTCTAGGAATGAATTTTCCCTATAAACACTAGACTCTTTTTCTTGATTTGTGAAGAAAATATTGCTAAGTTCTAATTTCTCTCCATATTGTTATTGAATAAATCATCGGTTTCTCTGATTATATCTCTTCTTGTTTTTTACTTTAATCTTGTTCTATAGATTGTGATTCGCTCGTACTCTTGCCGGACATTTTTCTTTTCGGTTTCAACCAATTGCAATTTCTCAATGTTGAATTCCTACAAACAAATGCAATATTTGCCCATATCAATTGTGAATTGATTATATTATATGGACGAAAAAAAGTCCATGAAAAAAAAAACCTCCTCTGCTAAAACGGAGATCTCATTTGCTTTCTCTTCAGCTTCTTGCCGAATAAATCTTACCATCTGCTGTTTCTGCTTCGACACATCAGCGCCATTCATTTTTTATTCATTTATCAAATATTTCTTACGGATTGATTGCTCATAGACTAAGAACAAATCTTGCAAATGTAAAACAAGATGATGAACATAAGAATCTCTATGAAGGGCGTTCCTAATCGGTTTAACCCGGAACCGAATTTTTGGCTGAAGTCATAGTTGTCTCTTTGGTATTCCAACCAAGTTGAATCATCAACTGTGGGCCATTCGGTGAGGTTTCGGACCAGCTCATTTTTTTACGAGAAAATTAGACACATTACTCTAAAAATATAGAGGAATTAATTAAAACACTTAAATCAAATTAAAGTTTTTATTGCCGTATTAGTTACGTCAATTAAACACATTGAACATTTGAAATTCAACAAAATCATTTGAGACACAAACGGCTACACTTCCAAATCTGATATTTTTAACTTTTTTACATTTTTATTATCAAAAAAATTTCATTTGATACGATATTTTACAGTACAATTATCTATTGTGAACGATTCAAAATCTATTAGAAAGTTTGTAATGCATCCATGATAAATATGTTATGGATGAAGTCTAAGGATGCGTTTGATTGCAAGTATGAAAAGAAAATATTTTCTTGGCAATTTATCATGTTATGTATGAAGTCTAAGGATGCATTTGATTGCAAGCATGAAAAGAAAATATTTTCTTGGCAATTGAATTGCCTAAAAATTATTTCCATGAAAATTGTCAATTAAATGCATTTGATTGACTTAGTTTTTTACCTGGAAAATATTGTACTTTTCCATCTTTTGGTATTTGATAGTCACTATTTTCCTTGGAAATAGTCATTTTTTTTCCAATTTTTGTTGTTTGATGGTAAATATTTTCCATAGAAATCGTTACTTTTTCCATGAAAATTATTCAATTAAGGTAGACAAACCCAGACAAATTTACAAACCATATATTTTGTGGGGAAAATTGTAGTAGTGGTTCATAACCTTTCACTTTTTTCCAAGCTTTATAATCTTCACTTTATACCAACCATGTCCCAAACGTTTCAAAAATATGCATCTAAGGATCATTTGACTGTTAGCTGGCAAAAAAAGTCAAAATTTATTTAATTTTGACCAAATTAAGAAGGACAAAATGGTACTTTTGCTATTAATTCCCATTTATCCTTTATAATAATTAACTAAAACAAAATAAGAATAAAATACAATTATAATATATTTCAAAATATAAACCACCATAACCATTCCTCCTCCTTCCTCCCCAGCCCAATCACACCGTGGTCGACATCGTCCTCTCCACCACCCAAACAACGTTGGCACCTCCATACCCGACACGACTCCCCATCCCTACACTTAGCTCCACCACCTGTATACATCAACGGGAAAATTTCAAAACACCCAACTCGAGTTGAGAAGTAAGTTTTGAAATAGGGGTCAAATCTTCATCTAAACCCAAATCTCAATCCTCAAATACGGTGCCAAGCGGTAATGGAGTCAAGCTTCTATTGAGTTCAAGAACTGAGTTTGACTCGTATGGAGAGGTAATAGAGACAGTATTGCCTGAGAAGTGTTGGTCCAAGTGGTCATTTCTGGATCTGAGTTCTTGTTATTTGGAATAGATGTTCTATGTACAGCCTACATGGACTGTGTCTATGTTACGCTTGCGTACTAATGGTGGTTATGATGACGATGATGGTGGGTTATTTACGTCTACTGAAGATGTTCCAAATGAAAAATCAGTACAACGACATGTTGATGGCCGAGGTGATTTGATTTCTGGTTTTGATTTGGGTGGGATAGGATTTGATGTCTAGATTTGATAGAGATAAATTTGATTTTTGGTTTCAGATTGACGGTGTTGGGTGTGGGCGATGATTTTTCTTGGATTAATTTTCGAGTGTGGGGTAAGTTTTCTTGGTTTGATTTTTGAATGTGCTGTGGGCTAGAAGGTGACAATGGCGAGTGGGTGGTGGTGAGTTGGAATGTTGTGGTGGTGGGGATGGTAGTTTCTGATAGGCTTTCGTCGAAGAAGAAGAGTTGCTATACTATTTTGATTTGGAGGTTTAGGGTGGGTGGGGTGGCTTTATATATTTATTTTTATTTTTTGGGTTTTTAATTTAATTTTTTTTAACATATTTAATATGAGAAAAATATAAAGTACCATTTTACACCTTTAATTTGGTCAAAATTAATTAAAATTTGATTTTTTCTCAATTAAAGGTCAAATGGATTTAGACCTTAGATGCATATTTTCGAAAGGCTTGGACTGCGGGCGATACAAAGTGAATGTTAGGGTAAAATCTACAAAAAGTAAAAGATTAGTGACCGTTACTATAATTTCCCTACTTTATGAATTCAACAACTTTTATCATTTATTTACAAACCAATAGAATTTTACTTTTTTTTTTTTAAAAAGGAAAACTTTTTAACTTAAATTGAAAATAACAAAAGCATCATGTACGAATCATTTATAAGTTAAAAAACTTGGTATCCCCTTCATCTGCATTTTAAATGCTGTATTATGGTAGCATCATGCATTTGTAATAACAAAATAGATATCAATAATGTATACTTTAATAAAAAAATCCAAAAAGCTAAATCTAAAGAGAACCCATTATTACAACTTTAAAACCATTTAAAACAACGCTTCACCATCAATCCGCCAACTAATTGAGCTTTAACCAATCTAGTAAAAATTGCCGCCTCTCCTCCCTTCCAAAATGCCATAAACTAATAAAGTTAAATGAATTTCTATTGTTAGAAAGTAGCAATTCAAAACCACATAGATATCACACTTTTACGTATGGTTGTTAGATTATCTAAGCATGCCATCCTAAAGTAGTGGAGGTGGATCACGGCCAAGCTTCACATATATCAAATCACGCTTGAATTCCTTATCAATCAAGCTCATAAATACTCTAACCTGACTCTTATCTGAATTAAATACTTTCATGACTTGTAGTATGTCACACTTGTCTATGTTCATGCCTTGTAATCTTTCTAGTACCAATTGTAAATTAATGTGGTTTAGCTCCATAGCACTAGCAATTTTTTTAGATGATTCAGCAATGCCCAATAGGGCAATGAGGCTCTCATCATGGGATTGGGTACGTCAACGTCGAATTTTGTTGGTTCCTGTTTCGGCGTTACATTTAAGAGTGCAAACACGACTTCGATCCATATCCTCATTTTGATCGTCAACTTGATTCATATTTTCATATGAAAAAAAAACTCATTATAATATTTTATATAATATGAATAGTATTTATTTATTATTTACGATCTTTTACATACCACAAATGGGGAAAAATTGTCATTGCTGATTACAGCGCAATTCCCTTTAGCAAAATCATTTCTATAGATATTCTTCAAATCATCATGACGGGGACAAAATTTGGTCTTCCACTTTCCAAATTCAAGTTTTCCCTACGGGAAAAAAAATGAAGAAGATGGGGATATGTTATATTGGTAGACAATGTCCAAAAGAAACTATGTTACTAAAATGTAATGACTAATAATTTCATTGGTCAATGAAATATTATACCTTCAGAACCTTCTCCCAGGCTAGTGCATCTGGTACATCATTTCCAATGTCAGGATCCTACCAAAACCCACTCATATTCAATAAATGGCGAACTTCAACATATTCATTTTTTAAAGTCTTCAATCGTGCCCTTAGATACTTATCTGACACCATGACTCCACATCCATTTTACATGATCTCAATTGCTTTGGACACTTGATATGATGAAAGCCACTGTCACTTCTTTTGTAACTAGCCAACAACTGATGCAATAGTGCAGATTGTGCAGTTATTATACAAACATCCCATTACATAACTCCAATGTTTGTGTAACTACGTTAATCTAGCAAGATATGTTTTTTCTTTTAATTGGTCATAATTTCTATCATAATAGAAGAGAAATTCTAGAGTTATATATGAGATCAAATGTTGTGGCTTTAGAGAAACGTCTACGTTAATTGAGTGTAACTAAGACAAGAACGTTGAGATAGATTTTTTTTATAAAATAAGGTTAGATAGAGTAAGGAATGCATGTACTATGAGCTTGTTAAAGTGGTATTAATCGAAAATGAATTGCTTGAGAATTATTTTGAACACATACAATTGAGATGCCCTGGTGTACAGAAGTGATGGGACTTCTACCTATGATGATATTACTATATTATTTTAGTTATTGCTAGCAACCATCTATGATATTGCTGGAAACCATTTATCCTCCACATTTCATACGGCAATATATTCAAGATATGATCACAACTTATCCAGCTTAAAGGCTCGAATTCAAACAAATTCTTAAAAACAATTCCCTTATCATGTTACAGTGCTGGATCTTTTGACATAAAGGTACACATAATGCAATGTGATATTATATCATTGAATTGTTTTAAACACAATCAGCTTTCCTATCAAATCATCTTCTGTCATCTCAAATTATGTCAAAGCATTTGTTAAAGTTTTCTGACTAAGTGGCAAAACCCATAATTTCTGGCTTGTGTTAGTTTTTATTACTATTTCTAAGCACGTTATGCGAGCAACTCTTACAATTCAACTCGCCACATGCACATATTTCATGATTTGACAACAAAAAATTTCCATACAAATGGAAAAAAATTCACGAAAAACCTTCAGTGATTTTGTTTGTGGCTCCATTTTTCATATTAAATTCGTGTTCCTCTAGCAGATAATTAAACCGGAGCTTCAGGAAGTCAACGATAGGCAGCAGCCGAAATTTTCCATTTGCGTCTTCCCAGCAGCACCCCTGTGGACTGTCTCATAATGGAATCTCCAACTCCAAGGACTCTACCGAAGAAAACTTGGATCTCTTCTCCAAATGTTGCTACAGCTCCGTTTCGTCGTCCGACGAGTCCAATGGTATGCCGTACCACTTTCCCTATAATATCTTAAAAGTGTACGTATACTAATTCGTGTTTTACTTATGAGTTGTAAATTTAGTAATGTGATGAACTGATCATCAATAGTTTTGAATTCATTATTATTTATTCTCAAATTTGCTTCCGATTTATCCTTTTTTTTGTTTTAATTAATAGTTACATTTTTTCCCTTTTGACGAGGGAACTTGCAAGTTTAGAATAGATGACATTGGGGAGACCGTCAAATGGGTCGGCAAAACTTGGAAAGAGTGGATTGGACAATCTATTATCATCAACTGACTGTGGAAAACATGATTTGATTGGAAATTCCTGAATAAATCTCGCTTATTTTCAAATGATGTGTCCATTTTAATATGACAAGAGAATTGTAAGCACATAGCCGACATAAAGTCTTTTTGAGTAGCCAATTAGTTCTGGGTGCGTATTCCAATTATCGACAATCAATGAGTGAGTATATGAAGAATTCACACTTTGCTATAGTTCTAAAATCTAAAAGTCTAGGAGTTGAGCAAAACAATTTAGCAGATTATCATAATAGTCAGTTTTTAATAATCAATTCCAGTACTCATACTCTAATAATCTCCTGTTGTAGCCAACAAGGTCATGTTAAGGTCATGTTATGGAGAAACAAAACTTTTCATAGTTGAGGAGAACTATCACATATCTATGACCTATACACTTACCGCCCTTATATTTGATAGGCTTCTTACTCCTGGAACTCCAGCGGTTCTTTCATCTCGACCAGGTATTGTGATGTGATCCGAGATGCGCCACAAACTACCGGAGACTTAATGATTGTTGGCGAGAGGCTAAGGACCAATTTGGGCTTAATTAAGGATGTTAGAGTAACCAAGATATTTCTTCGAGCCATGGAATTCAAGGTGTTGAAATGTACATGCCAAGTTCCAAGAGTGATATCAAGCCAAGTTCGGGACTTCAACAATGTTAATAAAACCAACCAGTATCATGATTGAGTTATGGGTTTCAAAATGTTAAAGTTAACAAGCCAAATAACAACTTATATCTTGGTCTTGAAGGTGGAATCATGTTTGATGCATTGGATTCAATGTTTTGGAAGATATATGGAAAAACTAGCAGCGTGGATTAAAACGGGCATAACTTTCAGTTCAGGTGTCAAAATTTTTCCCATGAGTACAATCCGTAATCGTCACGAAATTCTACACAAGGAAAAAGTGGTTTCAAATTTAATACTATGCGACCGCATAGTATAATAGGCATGCGACCGCATAGACCACTCCCGAGACCAAAATGAAGGATTTCAAATGAACTATGCGACTGTATTGGATTACACAATGCAACTGCATAGTGTATTTCGAGACGCGAAGTTTCCTTTTCTCGCGAGTTACCTAATTTCCCAGTAGGATTCTATTTTATTTGGTATTTTGTAAGCTTGGAAGGATAATTTTTGTATTAAGCTAGGGTTTTAGAGCTTTATTTCTTTCCAAACTAGTTTTTAGGTTTGAATATAAATAGATAATTTATTTCATATTGTAGAGAACAAGACTTTTCATATAAATTGAAATATAACTTTCCCCCGAAGCTTTGCTTCAATTTATTTGTTCTTGACGAAAATTTTTACCAAACTTAACAAGATCTAAACTTCCTCTAGCATTCATAACATCGGGTATGAATCTTTGAATTGTGTAATCAAGAGGTCTTTCAAAAAATGTTCTTGTTGGGTTTCTCAGTTCGAATCCAAAAATTCGGAAAAGATTCATAAGCCTTGTGATCAAGAGGTCGATCGTTTAATATACATTCGGTTTTTTGGTTCATTGTTCGCGGGTTAGTTCCTAAACCTTGATCATATTAGGGTATTCTTGGGATCTGGTTACAATATCCTGTGGGTTCAGTTGCATCCGTGCTACCCGTGTTCGCATCAATTGGTATCAGAGCACAGAATCCAAAGTCAAGGTTATATCCAATTGTTTTTAATTTTATTGAGTCTTTTGCTTTTCTTTTTGAGTTCTTGGTGTTCTTGTGATTTTTCAATTTTGTT
Organism: Olea europaea var. sylvestris; assembly: GCF_002742605.1. Lineage (NCBI taxonomy): Eukaryota > Viridiplantae > Streptophyta > Magnoliopsida > Lamiales > Oleaceae > Olea > Olea europaea. The sequence goes on along the minus strand of NW_019241902.1, from coordinate 89,180 downwards.
TGAGTCGTTGATTCGTTTAAATCCCTTTAGATTTTCAAAAGTTATCTTTGGACTAATTTAGTATACAAAACAACTTCTGATAGAGGCGATAGGTTAAGGGATAGAAATTATATTGGATACGTTGTTGATAGGGACATCAAAATGACAATTCTGAAAGTTAAGGATAGGAAATATTTCGAGGCGTACGTGGCATGGGAAGAAAAGGTTGAATTAGTGTTTGAATGACATGATTATTCCAAGGAGAAAGAGTTGAAGTTGGTTATAAGCTCATTCATGGATTACGCTTTAATTTGGTGGGATGATTTGACGACATCTAGCCGGAGGAATGGAGAGAGACACGTTGAAACTTGGGAGGAATTAAGGGCTATTGTGAGGAGACGATATGGACCGATTTTTTTATAGGAGGGATCGTCGAGAAATCGAATTTAGGGAGATGCCTAAGAGATGTTATGGGGTTGAGTATCCAATGGAAAAAAAACACCTATTGCGAGGTATGTCGGTGGTACATCGAGTGAAAGGACTGGGTTGGATTATACGCGGGAAATTAGTAGAGATTCGTGACTTGGTAAATTCACAAATTGATCATCTGAAGGTTGTAATACATTAAGTTAAAAAAAAAAAAAGTCAAACAAAAAAAAATATAGAATAATCCACCCAAAACCAAATTAATAACACACAACACACAAGAAAACGGTACAGAGGAGAAGAAGAGAGAAAAAGAGAAAGGAAAAAGAAGGGGAAAAAAAGAAGAAAAAGGGGGAAAACTCGCCAACGTGTTAGAAATTAAGTGGGTTATACTATTAGGCTTGAATTTCTCAATTTTTTGACAGGTAAGTAAAAGTTACTTATTGAAAGGTTATGTTTGATTTTATAGTTGTTAGGTTGTTAGATTAAATTCAATTTTATTAAAGCGGTTAAGTATAATAAACTATGAAATTGAGTAAAATGAAAGAAAAATTAGTTTTGGTTATTAAAGAGACTTTAGAAATCGCTTAAACGTGAAATAATTAAGTTTTGGTATTACCTATTTAATTATTGAAATTACTTAAAATAGTTAATTGTTGATTTAAAAATTATATTATATTTCAGGCGGTGATACGGACATCGGGACAATTTACCAACCGAGTTAATTTTGGCGTATATAGTTCTGTAAGTGGAAAAATATTAATATTTTTAAAGTATTTATAAGTTAAGAATATTATCAAAGTACGTGAAATTATGTGTTCGATTATATGATTATTATGGAAATCTCTTTTATTATGGTACATGTGGAATCTCAATGGTTATTCATAGCACATTTGTGACTTGTATGTAGGACATGTAATATTGAGATTTGTTTGGTATCTGAGACATGTAAAATTGAGATCGACCAGAAAAGTGTCCATGATTGTATACTTCTTCTAGTTCACAGAGGCGCCTTGACCGTGTTCTATCCTACACAGAGGGTCTTGACCTAACATTGGTCTTGATCGTGTACATATAGTTCACAGAGGGGCCTTGGTTGTGTTCTAGAATTGATTATGAGAGGTCTTTGAGACTGGTTTTTGTTCATGGAGGAGGCCAAAGGCCTGTGACGAAAGTTCTTAGCCCGAGGGGTTGATTATATATTTCAGTCAGAGAGTACATTTTTGGTGAATTTTTCAACACGTTTGATGTGATGAGATTATAGCATGGTTATCAGTTGATGTTCATATCATGATTTTAAGATGAAATTTTATGATCTTATGTGAATATTTCACTTTTTGGCTATAATTACATGATGGTAGCTTGTGAATTATCAAATGATATGAATTTGATTTTCAATAAATATGTATAAATGAAAAAGTATATTTATTTTGAACTTCTGCACTCACTGAGCTATCAATTCATATATTTTTCCACGTTTTTCCTTATCAGGTAGTAGTTGAGAATCTGGGCATCTTTTGGAGTCGAGCCTTGATTTTGGAGTTAAAGCCACACGACAGAGTTTATTAGTATGACTCACTTCATAGAACATGTAATTAGTGTTTTGGAACGCATGTTCATGTCTAGATGTGATTTTGCATCACTTGTAGATAGTTATGGGGCTCACTATGTATTTTGTATCCCTATGTACATTTTCTTATATTTCTTGGTAAAAGTTGAGGTTTCGGCTTATCTTTATTGTCTTGTGTCATAGCTTGGGATTTGTGTGAAATTGATCACAAGTTGGTTAGTCCTGTTTATAGGGGAGATAATGCTGAAATTCTATTAGAAAAATGATGTATAAAAAGTGATATATTGTACTTGTAGTAGCCTTGGTAGTGGGTCCGATTTTTAGTTAATATCTATCATCGGCGCATGCCACATCCGGACCAGTAGTGTTACACGGGGCGAGGTTGTTAGTTTGGTATCAGAGCATGCATTAGAGTTCATAGGTTTGCATTGTACATGCATACATTCTGATGTTTAGCATATCATGCATAACTGTAGGTGAGTCATGCCTTGTGGTGGCAAAACTCAAAGGCTCCAAGATATGTCGCCCGAGTCTCACATTGCTCTTGATGGAGATGAACCTAGAGAGTTCGAGAGGGTAGAAGAATCAGTTCACCAACCTCCTGAACAACAGGGATAGGGAAATGTGATTGGTACTGATCCTATTGCTGTTGAAAGAATTGTTATTGCCGTTGTATCTGCTATGCGTAATACTGACAGAGATTTCAGTATTGAGAGGGCTATAAAGTTAGGGGCTAAAGTGTTCACTGGTACAGTCGATTCTGTAGTTGCGCAGGCATGGATGACCAAGATAGAGAGGGTATTTGATGTTATGGGTTGCTCAGACGATCGAAAGTTGTATCTTGCCACTTTCTTATTAGAGGAGGGTGCATATGATTGGTGGCATTCAGTACGGAGCACATAACTAGACCCTTCCATCATTACTTGGACAGATTTTCATCGTATCTTTTACGATGCCTATTGCCCTCGGTCCTATAAAGATGCAAAGCAGGAAGAATTTTTGAAACTAGTACAAGGCCAGATGACTATTATAGAATATCAGATGAAATTTATTGAACTTTCAAAGTATGCCCAAGTTCTGGTAAGCAACGAAATTGATAAATGAAGACGATTTGAAAATGGGCTGAGGAAAGAGATCCAGTCAGTAGTAACAGCTGCAGGCTAGAATGAATTTGGTAAATTAGTGGAATCAGCTTTGAGAGTAGAAAAGAGCATTTCTGATAGGCCAAGTGGTAGAGAACAAACAATGTTCAGGGCAAGCGGTAGTCAGATAATGGCGAGTGCTTCTACCTATAGACCACCACAGAGGGACAATACAGGATTTCGAACTGATGTGTCCAGTTCAGGTCAATTCAAATCTCAATTTCGAGGAAGTCAGGGTCCTAGATTCACTCCCAGTACTGTACAGCAGTCATTGGCCAGTCGTAATTTTACTCAAGGTTCTTTCCAGAGATCATTTACTCCGAGATAGGGAGAGAGTTCTACTAGTGCCAGATTTTCTTCTTGCCAATTATGTGGAAGATCTCATCCTGGAGAGTGTTTAAAATTCGAGGGAGTTGGTGTTTGCTATCGCTGTGGCCAAAAAGGACATCTGAAAAGGAATTGTCGAGTTGTATTCCAAGAGGTTGGCATGGCAGAGAGGATGTTTCCTCGGCAGAGTGTTGGTAGTACAAGACAGAATCAGATTCAGCTAACAAAGTAGGTGCAAATAGTGTGGCCTAGTTCAATATTGCGAGCGGTAGTGGTACAAAATCAAAAGGGCAGGCAGGACGATCGAAGACCCAATGCAAAGTTTTTGCTATGACTCGATAGGCGGCAAAGGAGTCACCAGATGTTATCATGGGTATGTTGTCTATTTTTGATAGAAATGCTCGTATTTTGATTGATCCTGGATCTACACATTCCTTTATGTCATTTGCATTTGCTTTATATGCGAATCAAAAGTCAGAATCTCTAGGCAGTTGTTTGGTAGTGAATACACCAGTAGGAGAATCACTATTATCAAATAATATATATCAAGATTGTGGGATTAAGGTAAAGGAGAACGAGATCAAGGCAAATTTAATACCTCTTGACATATATGATTTCGATGTTATCTCGGGTATGGACTTTTTGGCAACAAATCGAGCTTCAATTGATTGTTTTCGAAAGGAGGTTGTGTTTAGACAGTCAGGACAGCCTAAAATTATATTTAATGGACAGTGTAGAATTTTACCGTCTTGTGTGATATCTGCTATTAACGCTAAAAGATTACTCAACAAGGGCTGCCATGCATATTTAGCTCATGTGATTGATATAGATGTTAGCAAACTAAAACTTGAAGACATCCTAGTGGTCAAGAACTTTCCTGATGTATTTTCAGAAGAATTACCAGGCTTACCGTCAGACAGAGTTATAGAGTTCACTATAGATCTGATTTCAGGAACTATACCTATTTCACGGGCACCCTATAGAATGGCACCAGCAAAATTGAAAGAGCTAAATGTTTAGTTGTAAGAGTTGATAGACAAGGGTTTTATCAGACCTAGTGTATCTCCGTGGGGAGCACTAGTTTTGTTTGTGAAAAAGAAAGATGGCACCATGTGACTGTGCATAGATTACAGACAATTGAACAAAGTGAAAATTCGCAATAAATATCCTTTGCCATGTGTTGATGATCTGTTCAATCATCTTCGCGGTGCTACATTATTTTCAAAGATTGATATGCGTTTTGGATATCACCAACTTAAAATCAGGGACAGTGATGTGCCAAAAATTGCTTTTAGGACAAGATATGGTCATTTTGAATTTCTTGTGATGCCATTTAGGTTGACCAGTGCACCAGTAGCATTTATGGATACGATGAATAGAGTGTTTCACTTGTATTTAGACAGATTTGTGATTGTATTCATTGATGATATTGATGATATTTTAGTGTACTCTTGAGATCATAATGAGCACATAGAGCATCTCAGAATCATTTTGCATACTCTAAGTAATAAGCAGTTGTATGCTAAATTCAATAAATGTGAATTCTGGCTTGAGAAAGTTGTATTTTTGGAACATGTCATATCAGCAGAAGGAATTTATGTTGACCCGCAGAAAACAGAGGTAGTGGTAAAATGGGAAAGGCCTACTAATGTGATAGAAATTCGAAGTTTTCTTGGCTTAGGAGGTTATTACCGTCGTTTTGTAGAGAGATTTTCTAAAATTGCTCTTCCTTTGATCAGTTTGACTAGAAAGAATGCTAAATTTGTTTGGAATGAAAATTGCGAAAGAAGTTTCCTCGAATTGAAGAATAGATTAGTGTCAACTCCAGTTTTTACCCTTCCATCTCCCGGTGAAGAGTTTATGATATATAGTGATGCTTCACATCAGGGTCTTGGTTGTGTTTTGATGCAGAATGGGAAAGTTATAGCGTATGCTTCTAGGCAGTTGAAGAAACATGAACTGAGTTATCCTATACATGACTTAGAACTAGTTGCAATTGTTCTAACCTTGAAAATTTGGAGACATTACTTGTATGGCGAGAGATACCAGATATATACAGATCATAAAAGCTTAAAGTATATTTTGGATCAGAAAAAGTTAAACTTGAGGCAAAGAAGATGGTTAGAGCTAATAAAAGATTACGATTGCAAGATTGATTATCATCTAGGGAAGGCTAATATAGTTGTTGATGCTCTCAGTTGAAAAATATCGAGTCCTATGACCCAGACTAATGCAGTATGTCCATCTTTGTTTGGTGATTTCAGAGCTTCTCATGCCCAATTATCAGTTACTAGTGTAGGAGCATTGTTTGCTAACTTCTAAGTGAGGCATACTTTGATTGACACAATTAGAGAAACTCAAACTCAAGATCTAGTATTGAGCAAATTAAAAGAAGTTAGTAAAGGTAAGCATACAAATTATACCGTTCAAGATGACAGAGCTTTAGTTATGGGAAACATATTATGTGTTCCAGATGATTTGAAATTGAAGGGAGAAATTCTAGAAGAGGCACATAGTTCAGCTTACGCGATGCATCCAGGTCGTACAAAAATGTATCGTGTACTTAAAGAACACTATTGGTGGCATGGAATGAAGAAATAAATAGCCGAGTTTGTATCTAGATGTCTCATTTGCCAGTAAGTGAAACCAGATCGTCAGAAAATAGCAGGATTGTTACAAACGTTGCCTATAGACAGGTTAACAAAGACTGTTAGATTTTTGCCTATTAAAGTCACTTACTCATTAGATAAATTGGCAAAAATATATGTTGATGAGATAATCAGTTTGTATGGGACACTAATATCTATTGTTTTAGATAGAGATTCTCGTTTCATTTCTAAATTTTGGCCCAGTTTGCAGAAAGCTATGGGTACTAAACTTTATTTCAGTACAGTTTTTCATCCACAAATAGATGGTCAGTCAGAAAGAACTATTCAGACTTTGGAAGACATGTTACGAGCTCGTGCACTACATTTTAAAGGGAATTGGGATACTCATCTTTCTTTGATGGAGTTTGATTATAATAACAGTTATCATTCAAGTATAGAAATGACTCCTTTTGAAGCACTGTATGGTGGGAAATGCAGAACTCCGATATGTTGGGATGAAGTTGGTGAAAGAAAGTTATTGGGTCTTGAATATGTCCAGATTACTGCTGAGAAAGTAAAGATAATTAAAGAAAAGTTAAAGACAGCCCAAGATAAACAGAAGAACTATGCAGATAGATGCAGAAGAAACCTTGAATTTAATGTTTGAGATAGAGTTTTCCTGCAATTGTCGGCATGGAAAGGTGTTATCAGATTTGGTAAACGAGGTAAATTGAGTCCGAGGTATATTGGCCCATATGAGATTGTTGAACGCATCGGTCCAGTTGCGTATCGATTGGCTTTGCCAACAAAATTGTCCAGAATTTATGATGTATTCCATGGTTCTATGCTTCGTAAGTATATTCCAAATCCATCTCATGTTTTGGAATCACAACCAGTAGAACTGAAAGAAAATCTTGCTTATGAAGAGGAACCAGTTCAGATAATGGACAGAAAGGAACAGATCTTGCGTAGTAAGACTATTCCTTTGGTTAAAGTCTTATGGAGGAATCATGCTTTAGAAGAAGCGACATGGAAAAGTGAAGAGCATATGCGTTCTCAGTATCCACGACTTTTTCATGCATGATCAATTGAATTTCGAGAACGAAATTCTTTTAAGGGGGTGAGTTTTGTAATACATTAAGTTTAAAAAAAAAAAAAGCAAAACAAAAAAAAACATAGAATAATGAAGCGGTGGAATTGGATTGATATCAATCCAATTCCACCCAAAACCAAATTAAACACACACAACACACAAGAAAACGATACAGAGAAGAAGAAGAGAGAAAAAGAGAAAGGGAAAAAAATAGAAAAGAGGAAGAAAAAAAGGGGAAAACTCGCCAACGTGTTAGGAGTTAAGTGGGTTATACTATTAGTCTTGAATTTCTCAATTTTTTGACAGGTAAGTAAAAGTTACTTATTGAAAGGTTATGTTTGATTTTATTGTTGTTAGATTAAATTCAATTTTATTGAAGGGGTTAAGTATAATAAGCTACGAAATTGAGTAAAATGAAAGAAAAATTAGTTTTAGTAATTAAAGAGACTTTAGAAATCGCTTAAACGTGAAATAATTAAGTTTTGGTATTGCCTATTTAATTATTGAAATTACTTAAAATAGTTAATTGTTGATTTAAAAATTATATTATATTTCAAGCGACGATACGGACATCAGGACAGTTTACCGACCGAGTTGATTTTGGCGTATATAGTTCTGTGAATAGAAAAATATTAATATTTTTAAAGTATTTATAAGTTAAGTATATTATCAAAGTACGTGAAATTATGTGTTCGATTATATAATTATTATGAAAATCTCTTTTATTATGATACATGTGGAATCTCAAAGATTATTCCTAGCACATTTGTGACTTGGTATGTAAGACGTGATATTGAGATTTGTTTGGTATGTGAGACATGTAAAATTGAGATCGACCAGAAAAGTATCCATGATTATATACTTCTTCTAGTTCATGGAGGCGCCTTGACCGTGTTCTATCCTACACAGAGGGTCTTGACCTACCATTGGTCTTGATCGTGTACATATAGTTCACAGAGGAGCCTTGGTTGTGTTCTAAAATTGATTATGAGAGGTCTTTGAGACTGACTTTTGTTCATGGAGGAGGCCAAAGGCCTGTGACGAAAGTTCTTAGCCCGAGGGTTAGATTATATATTTCAGTCAGAGGGTACATTTTTGGTGAATTTTTCAACACGTTTGATGTGATGAGATTATAGCATGGTTATTAGCTGATGTTCATATCATGATTTTAAGATGATATTTTATGATCTTATGTGAATATTTCACTTTTTGGCTATAATTACATGATGGTAGCTTGTGAATTATCAAATGATATGAATTTGATTTTCAATAAAAATGTATAAATGAAAAAGTATATTTATTTTGAACTTCTGCACTCACTGAGCTATCAACTCATATATTTTTCCACGTTTTTCCTTATCAAACATTATTTGAGAATCTGGGCATCTTTTGGAGTCAAGCCTTGATTTTGGAGTCAGAGAAACACGATAGAGTTTGTTAGTATGACTCACTTCATAGAACATGTAATTAGTGTATTGGAACGCATGTTCATGTTTAGATGTGATTTTGCATCACTTGTGGGCTCACTATGTATTTTGTATCCCTATGTACATTTTATTATATTTCTTGGTAAAAGTTGAGGTTTCGGCTTATCTTTATTGTGTTGTGTCATAGTTAGGGATTTGTGTGAAATTGATCACAGGTTAGTTAGTCATGTTTACATTGGAGATAATGCTGAAATTCTATTAGAAAAATGATGTATAAAAAGTGATATATTGTACTTGTAGTAGCCTTGATGGTGGGTTCGACTTTTAGTTGGTATCTATCACGATGCATACCACGTCTAGATCCAGTAGTGTTACACAGGGCGGGGTATATCAAAGGTGTAAGTGGATAAAGGTAAAAATAATGAGGTGGTTGATTGTGAGAGAAAGGGAGAAGAGCCACAAGAAGGTGAAAAGAAAGTCGAGAGTAAAATGGGCGATGTGGTTAAAATGGAAGTAAAGTTACGAGATGAATGGAGGAAGAGTCTTTAGAGATGAAAGAAGTGTTGGAAGTGGGCTTAAATGAAATAGAGAGTGAAGTTGAGGAGGCATTGGTTATAACTAAAAATCCCTCCCCCCCATTTTGGATAATTCTATTTTGCAGGTTAACGAAGACTTGATCCCGAAAATTAATTCTGTTGGAATACCACCCGACCTGGGCATCAATTATCAAATGGTGGATAAAATTCAGCAACAACAACTTTGCTTGGAAATATCATATTTACCAGAGGTCGATTTTGTGATTCCTGAGGAGGCAAAGGAATATCAAAGGCCATGGAAGGAATCTATTTGTAAGGATTTCATATGCCGTGGGTTGAAGGACAAAGCTGAATTGAAGGAGAACATGCATCCTTTGGAGGTGACATTGTTGCAATTGCCTAGGCACAGTAACGCAAAGAATGCGCATGGAGATTCATCAAGTGAAATTGTCGTGGGATCATCACAGACTTGAAAAAAGAAACCCTTGAGGCGTACACACTTTGATCAGGTGAAAGAGTTTGGGTTTACTTACGGGTGAGGCGAATAAGGGTTCAAAGGCAATCCAAATTACATCGGAGAGGAGACAAACCATTTCATGTTCTTACCATGATCGGATATAAAGGTTATAATTTAAATGATCAAGCTTCGGATTCGAGGACGAATCCTCTCAAAGAGAGAGGGAATGATGTGATTCGGGATGCACCATAAACTACCGGAGAATTAATGATTGTTAGCGAGAGGCTAAGGACCAATTTGGGCTTAATTGAGGATGTTAGAGTCACCAAGATGTTTGTTCGAGCCATGGAATTCAAGGTGTTGAAATGTACAAGCCAAGTTCCAAGAGTGATATCGAGCCAAGTTCGGGACTTCAACAAAGTTAATAAAACCAACCAATATCAAGATCGAGCTATCCGTTTCAAAATGTTAAAGTTAACAAGCCAAATAATAACATATATCTTGGTCTTGAAGGTGGAATCATGTTTTGTGCCTTGGATTCAATGTTTTGGAAGATATATGGAAAAACAAGTAGCGTGGATTAAAACGGGCATAACTTTCAGCTCGGGTGTCGGATTTTTGCCCATTAGTACAATCCGGAATCATCACGAATTTTTGCACAAGGAAAAAGAGGTTTCAAGTTTAATACTATACAACCGCATAGTATAAAATGCATGGGACCCCATAGAACATTCTCGAGACCAAATTGAAGGATTTCAAATGAACAATGCGACTACATTGGATTACACTATGCGACCGCATAGTGTATTTCGAGACGAGAAGTTTCCTTTTCTTGCAAGTTACCTAATTTTTGTAGGATTTTATTTTATTTGGTATTTTGTAATCTTGGAAGGATAATTTACGTATTAAGCTAGGGTTTTAGAGTTTATTTCTTTCCAAACTAGTTTTTAGATATTAATATAAATAGGGATTTTATTTCATATTGTAGAGAACAAGACTTTTCATATGAATTGAAATATAACTTTCTCCCGAAGCTTTGCTTCAATTTTTTGTTCTTGATGAACAATTTTAACGAACTTATCAAGATTTAAACTTCTTGTGGCGTTCAAAACGTAGGGTATGAATCTTTAAATTGTGTAATCAAGGGGTCTTTTAAGCAATGTTCTTGTTGGGTTTCTTGGCTCAAATCCAAAAATTTGGAAGAGATTCGTAAGCCATGTGATCAAGAGGTCGATCGTTTATATATGTTCGGTTGCTTGGTTCATTGTTCGTAGGTTAATTCCTAAACCTTGATCGCATTGTGGTGTTCTTGGGATCTGGTGACAATCTCCTGTGGGTTCGGTAGCATCCGTGCTACCCAGGTTCGCATCATATTGGGACTGTAAGAAGCAGTTCATTGGTCAGATAAAATATCTACAACCAAATCTTCAAGGGTATGTCAACGTGTTATCGCTAGTTGAGTGTAAGCATTGGTTACATGTTTCTCTTTGCTGCACGATATTAGCTAGGCTGATTTTCAACCGTGTTATGCTCATTTGTTTTGTGAAAATCTTGCATTTTTGTTGTTGTCTGGTTTGTCTTTATTAAATGAACAAGATACGTAATCAACTACTAAACATTCTCTTGAGCATAACAACTATCACTTTCTTATCCTATTTGTTTGAAATCACTTTTTCCATAAATTTTCCAATTTTAGCTATCAGTGTCTCAGTCAGAGAGCAACTGTCGTATAGGACCAACTCAAAGCAGTTCAGCTACTCAGTCTTCCATCTCCAACAAATCAACCTTCATTCTAAACACAAGCACTTCTTCAATCACATCTTATATTAGACCATCCACTCCCAATCACTCTTTATCAACTACACGAACTTCAATCCCTTCTACCAGTCGATTAATGTCGAGATCTTACACTCCTTCTAAACCCCGGCCTTCTCCCAGCACATCTTCCATTGATGAACCTAGAAGCATGCGACCATTTACTCCAACCTCTAGGCCAAAAATATCTGCAAACTCGAATTCCTCTATTCCTAGGTCAACATCAAGGCCTTCAACACCGACTAGATAAAATCCAGTAGCATCTTTACCTCATCTATCTGGACTATTAGTCTCAGATGGAAATCTTCCAAATGGTCGCAATTTTATTTTAGTTTCCATTCCAATATCCCCTGGTCTATAAGTTCAGTCTCCTTCTCAACCATTGCTGGTCCCAAAGTTTCCACTTGAAATACCACAAAACCTCCGAATGACTTTGCCAGATCGACCACTATCTGCTTGTAGGTCCAGGCCTAGTGTAAAGCATATTGTGAATGGAAAGTTAGAGCCCATAAATAGTCATCACCTGAGATCTGTAAGGCAATGGTTACAGAACCCAATGAAAAGGCTCGAACGTTTACCAATGGGAAACTTTCTCAAAGAGAACATTCTACATTGAAATATATAAAACCAGCGACAGAGAGCCCAGGATTTGGCCGAAATATTTCAAAGAAATCTCTGGATATGGCTATTATGCACATGGTAAGTTTATTTTCAACTATAACTTTCAATTCGGGTCCATTGGATTGCAAGAATGGAATTTGGGTGGATAGAAAAAGAATTCTAGGGAATTGAATTGTCTAAAACTTATTTTACTGAAAATTATCTATTAAATGTGTTTGATTGGTATAATTTTTGGTCGATTGATTACTTGCAAGTGAACGAGATCGTGAACAAGTAATAAAATGGTGTGTAGAGTGTCGATCCCACGAGCACTATGTGTTTGATCGAGTTAAAGCTAAAAATTCCTTTAATCAAATAGCAAATTCGAGTTGTCACTAACACTATTAAATCTATAAATTAACTTGAAAGCAATGTAAAAATTTATCAAATTTGAGAGACGTATTGCTAAGATGTCGAATCCCCCTTGCTACTTAATTTTTAATTCAACAATTTAAATTGACAATTTAAAATCATGCTTGTTGGTCAAAGTTCTTATTTTATTTAAAAGTTTCTCTCGATAGCAATTAAATCTAATCCCACATGTAATTTTCCTATATCTCTATGAAAAATACGAACATGTAAAGAAGCTTAACGAGCTAGAACATCTTTAACAACCATGTGAGCCATAGAGGTATATCCTCTATCGAACCTCACAATATTTATTATTTTGTGCTAATGATCCTATTGTCTCTCTCGATAACAATAAAATTCACAAATAATTCAATTATTGACCAAGTAATTGAAAAGCAAACTAAACCATAATAAACATCCAAGAATTCAAACAAATTTGACGTCAATCTAATTATTAAAACTAAAAGTTCATAACAAGGGTTCATCACATCTTAGCAATATAAAAAAAGGTTTAGCCGAGCATATTGTCGAAATTAAACACGCGAAAGTTAAAAGACATCACCAAACTTTGATGGAATGTGATTCAAGTTGACAAATTGAATCTGCCTTTTTTCCTTCTGTAGCCACCCAATGTGTGTCTAATTCCACCAGGTTGGCGAATATAAAGGCTGTTCGAACCCTGGTCAACTTGGACACATCCCGCGATTTATCTCCCTGAGCTGCTGAGGGGCCGGAAGTTCAGGGACGAGGATATAGTCTGGCGTAAGCTGGGACACATCGTTAAAAAAATAATAATAATAAAAATAATAATAATAATAATAATAATTCCACCAGGTTGTTGGTACGTATAAAATTCCAGCAGGCAGCTCGTTTTTATTTTTACAATATGCTGCAGTTGTTGACTTGGAAATCCATATGCGTTTTTGAAAAGAATACTTGGCTACCTCTTTCTTCTCTAATTCTTCCCCACCAGTTGCTGAATTTCTTTTTCTCCAGCTGCTTCTGCTGTCTAATGTGCGTATATATCAATTCAACAGCCGGCCACATTTTGCATGTATATATATGTGATTCCAAACCGCATGCAGCCCTTTATTTTTTCCTCCAGCAGCTGTTAATTTTTTACTTGGAGAAGAGACTCCCAAATCCAATCGCCGTCTCCTTTTTGGGGATATTTTCAGCCCCTTTTTTTATCCCAGCAGTCGCCCTTTTTTACTCCAGCCAAACTCCCTCTCTTGCAGCCGTTTCTTGTGTGTATATATATCTATGACGACCTTGGGCAGCCTTATATTCTTGACTCCAATACAAGGCCCAATTATCTCTAAAAATCAGCCACCAACCTTCGTTTTCTGTTGAATCTTTTGCTACATTCAGCCCACCAATTGTTGTGAATATACATAATAGAAAAAACAGCCCAATTGTGTAGACGTCACGCCATATATATAACCCACTTTGGAGTAGAATTCCAATTATTCTTAAATTTCCTGCCGGCCGCCATGTTGTCCAATTGAGTTCAAGTAATTAAAGAATTTGATTCTGAATCCAAGTCCAATGGCTGCCCAATTAATTAATTTTTTTTCCTTCAAGTCCCCAACTTCTAGCCAATGGCCAATTAAATTCCCGTGTTTTGGATTTTACTGTTTTTCGCCAATTCTTGCTTCTTTCCTTCAACTCATTTTCATTTGTAGAGTTTACCTATAAAACATAAATTATAACAATTTAGGATATAATTTGTTAAAAGAACTATTAAATATTGCTATTTTAAGGCCCCGAACAAGTGTATAAAATACACTTATCAATTTTACACCTGAAAAAAGTTAAAATTTTGGATCTTTTGATGTTCACTTGGATTTTGTTTCCACGAAAATTGTCAATTAAAGAGATATAATTTGTTACAATTGTGAATAAAATATGTTTCCATTGCCGAAAATGAAATAAAATAAAAAATCTGAAAAACCCAATTCCTCTCAAAACCAAAAGAAAATCAATTTCTTAAAAACCTAGAAAATGTGGTTACGTGGGTGGTTGGGTAGAAAACCAATTTCATGGAAATTTTGCCCATCAAACATACCATTTGGGTGGAAAATGGAGCCAATCAAATAGGCCGTTAGTCTAATATCTACCCTTTGAATGAATTATTTGAATTTCAGATTCTTGACAATATGTTGCCTGTCTATTGTTCTGAAGTGAGAAGTGATGAACAAGCATCCAGAACTATAATTTGAATTTTGTTCTTTTTGTGGCACCACCAATGTTGTAAGAAAACTCAAAGTATCATATTATTCATTCATAACATAATATTTTGATTGTTGTCCCTGTTGCACAGTTAGTTCAACTTGAGTTACCGACAAGGAAATGAGGGCAGATTGAAAATGAAGGATGCGATAAGGAGAAGAAAGAAAATATTACCAGTGTCATTTATATCACTCCTGGCTCTTTATAGTCATCATTGGTTCATTGACTTCTATAAGGATACAACCATGTTACTTGGAGGAATTGGTGTGTGGGAGGGTGTGTGTGGTTGGGTTATCTTCATTTGTTCAGTTACCCAAAAAGGGAAAACACAAAGATTCATGAATAATTGCTTATGAGATATCATATTCTGAAGAAAATGACTTTTATTGATTAGGATGGATGTAGGGACATTGTCGAACCATGTTAAATCCTTGTGTTGATTTTCTCTCTTTCACTAATAACATGTATAAATCCAACAATGGACATTCAGGTCATTAGCTCCTTTATGGTGCTAAAGATAATAGTATTCATGTAAGGCATGTAATACGCATGAGCATAATATATGTCACTTTTATGTGCTCCAAAATAAATGTATTACTGCCCACGTGATAAAAGAAAAATTATGGAATCTGCTATGCTCAACAATCTTAAAGATTGTTCCATTGTATTGCAAGGTATAAGAAATGGCACCAATGGTGTTCGTTCTCTTACAGGCTCAAAACATTTTGCTCAAAGCAATCAAACCACCAAAAGGAAAAGCCAATTAAGTCAGCTTTTAAGTGCAAAAACATCTGGCAATGGTAACCTTCCTGTCAGTAATAATGGTTCCATTGTAGAAAGTGGATATCATGTTAATACGTCTTCTGCAAGTGAGAGGGAAGAAGATAAGTATCAATCTTCAGCAAGACTGATAAATTTTGATATTCATAAAAGTTCCTGTTGTGACATGATCCTCTTCAAGGACGTGCAGAACGCCAACTAGCTTCACGGTCTTAACTATAAGTCGGAAGAAGGACCAGTGTTCGCCTGAAGCCTGCAAGCTATAGGATTGTTATACAAGTAATAAGATTTGTGAGTTAAGAATATCATTCCCATGAAGAATAAGATCTAATTTGTAGTTCAATAGTTACTATTAAATTCAAAGTGTAGTGATATTAAAAAAGTTGAGATATGTTTGTTATTTATTTTAATTCTACTCTAAAAAAGCAATAAAAAGTTATTAAATCTAATGTGAATGTTTGTATTGGAATCTTGAATCCCTCTATTGCTATTCATTTCAATTCTTAATTCGTAATCTAGTAAATTCATGCATTCAAGATCATCAATAATCCACTTTTATTCAATATCATTTTCCAAGATATACTAAACATATGTTTAACACAATCCTATCTTATTCCTAGTCCAAATTCATATTTAAACATGCATTAATTCATAGGATTTACACATGATTGCACATGTCGTAGATATTATTCCTAATACCAATTGCTAATGTGTTGATTTAGCTGCATTCTAGACTTATTGTGAGTATTTCAATCAACTTACTATCTAATTAGGGATTAAGCAATCAAATAACTCAATGGGAATGCAAAACCAGCCGAGAAATCCTAAATTATTTGTCTTAAATTAAAATTAACAAACAATATGGTTCATCATTCATCCAATTTGTGTTGAATTGTCAAGTAAAATTTTTATCACTTTTGGTGAATTTTCTAATCTGGTTCCCATCAACATTAATTTTTCGCTCTTGAAGTTGGTGGCGCGTTGACTTCGATACGTAGTAGACTCGGTTCTTCTGGAGGCAAAAGCATTAGCATCTCGAGTTTAGGTCGGGTCCTTCATGAGACGGGTTTTCCATTACAATTTTCTGCAGATTGTTTCCCACAAATTTTTATAACTCATTGAAAACTAGGGTCGTCTACCTCTCGTCTAGCGGCCTCGTGGTGGGATGTGGTTGTTCATCCCTCTCTCTCTCTCTCTCTCTCTCTCTCTCTCTCTCTCTCTCTCTCTCTCTCTCTCTCTCTCTCTCTCTCTCTCTCTCTCTCTCTCTCTCTCTCTCTCTCTCTCTCTCTCTCTCTCTCTCTCTCTCTCTCTCTCTCTCTCTCTCTCTCTCTCTCTCTCTCTCTCAAACCACCAATATGGGAGCTGGGTTTATGGTAAGATAATCAAATGGGATTTTTAGGGTAAAAAGGTAGAATTAATTGGGCTACACGTAATGCATGATGGGAAAAATTCATAATTTTCAGGTGTATTATTTACACCAATTCAAAAATCAAGTAGATAATTTGAAAATTCAAAATTCAGGTATATATTTAATTAATTAAAAATATTTATTAGATAAATATAATAAAGTTACAGTTATATGATTAATGGTCACATATCGTCAAATTAAAAGATCACGGATTATTTCGTGGTCACAAATCAAAAATTTTGAAAGTCACAAATTATTTCGATGTCGCAGATCATTCAAATTACAGGTCACGGTTCATCTGTGGGTCACATATCTTCAAATTACAGGTCACGGTCACTATTACACCTCGGCCCCACCACAACCACCGCAAACAACAACAAAAATGACCACCAAAACACAATGACCAACTACACCACACCACCACACAACTATCAACCACCATCTCGCTGTCGACACCACCAGCATCACAACCACTACCCCCAAGTCCCCAACAATGCACTACCACCACAACCTCTAATTAACACCGACTGCACTAAGCCAAGCAGACCACCCAACCGCATTAGCTTCCTTTCAACATACATGTGCAAGTTCTCCAATATAAAACTTATTGATTCACTCTCACGCCCGTTTGAAATCACCAGTCCGAACTTGTCCAACTCGCTCTTGGACTCATTCGACCTCTTCTTCAACATTTTCAAATTGAAATCCAACCCGCCACTACTACCACTTGGTACCACCACCGCTCCAAAAACTAACCAACCCAATAAACACCTAAACACTGCACCAGTACACTTCCACACATTGAACTATCTTTTGTGTGTCGTAACATTGTTACATTTCAGTCAAATAGTGTTGCATCACGCACAGTCATGACAATGCTACATCTTCAGCCCTTAGATCGACGCTCAGCAACCACAGCATCGACCCTTGTCGCAGCACCGGCACTCGTCGTGACATCGTTGCTCGTCCTGCACCCGATGCTAGTCACAGTACAAACATTTGTCGCGGTAAGATTTAGTAGCAATTGGTGCTGGTAGAGAGAAGGCAGAGAGAATGGAAATAGATTAGAGAAAGAATGGAGTGAATTAGTGTTCGAAGTTGAATTAATTAATTAATAAAATATCCAATGAATACCTGATTTTTTATTAAATAAACTTCACACCTTAATTTTAAAACTGAAAGTTTAACTGCCTGGTTTTATTTATTTTCCTCATGCATAATGCACAATTTAATTTAAGGAACCAATTGAACGATTAGATCCCATAATGTCAGATCTTAATTCAGCAAGTAGCCCACTTGGATCTCAACGTTTGTAGCACTTATGCCTCCCCACAATTTCTTATTGCATTCTTATATCAACCTTCGATCAGATAGGACATTATTCTAGATGATGATTTTTATTTAAAATTTGTTAATATTCTTTAAAATAAAGGGAAAATATTCATTCGCACTTTTTTTCTATTATGTAAAAATATGAAGTACAAATAAATTTTAATGCCTTTTTAGTAGTTTTTTTTTTTTTTGATAAATATGAGATGAAAAAAGTTGGAAGCATAACTATAGTAATAAGTAAAGATTAAAGACCTTTAATAAAATAAAAATTAAAATGTGATGCACTTATAACAAATTATAGTGTTTAAAGTCCCCATTATTTATAAGTGCAATATAATATATTAAAGCCCCCATTATTTATGAGTGCAATTAAATATTATATTACCGAAAATGAAATTGTGATGTTCTTCTGAAATATTGAGATAATTATCATATTAAATTAATTAAACATTTTATTTAATACGATTATCATTCAATAATAAATTTTAAAGGTGTGTAATGAATTAATGTGTATTATCTTTTAGTTAAACCATAATTGGATTATAAAAACTAAAAAGAGAATGCTTATATTTAACGTTTAATTTTAGTTTATGAATTTATTGGAAGAATATTTAATTGATAAATTACATTTGTAAATATTTATGTATACAGTAGTTAATGGAAAATTACGAATAAGGATGCGAAATGATAAAGAAATAAATATGATAATAATTGAAATTGAGGATACCCTTGCCTCTCTCACAGCAGTCACCATATATATACACAACTAGGTTTTTTTCTCTTTCTTGGGGATTCTAAGCCAATATTTGTGGATAAATGTGTAGAAATGAAGTCGCATTTGGTTGATGGATTAGCATGCATATTCAAAATTGAAAAAAGTATGGCTGAATTTATCTCAAACTCAAAAGGTGATTTTCTAGCTCTTCTGATTCTCTTTCAACATTCAATAATCAAATTTTCGTTGCGACTCAAAAAAATGTGTTTCATTTGTTAGGTTTTGATTCATCAACTCAAGTATTTTTAGTGTTTGCTGTAACCGTCTCACTACATTTCCCCATCGCTATATGAGATTTGTGGTTTTCAATCAGAGATACTTTTTCCATTTTTTCTGGAAAAAAAAGAATAGTTTCTCTATTTTTCATATATTCTTTGTTTAAATACAATCTTCATTGGTATTCTTGTAAAAGATTTAACAATGGCTATCATATGCCGAATAACTGCAAATAATTATTTGTTAAGTGGTGTTTAGGAGGTGAATAATTTAAATGAGGTTTGGTTGTTAGTAAAACTCCTAAAAGGGAATTGATGATATAATTTTCTTTGTTTTTTCCAGTGACCACTTTCAAGAACAGAGGATTCCAAAGATTAAACTGCTTATCGGGACTCCACGGCTTTCAACAGTTCAAGCCTTTTCACCTCTGCCTGCTTTACTATCACTGGAAAAGAAGTCTGCATCTTTCGTGGTGCAGACCTTTAACTAGTGGAAATGTTGAGTTAGGTTACTTGCCAAATATATTGACTTGTCCAAGTCCAAGAGGTGTAATTGTGAAGCCAATTTTTGTGTTTCTAAAGTGATTCAATTTGGGAATCCCACTTATAATAGATCTAAGAATACACACCTCTATTATTTTTCAATTCACGTGGGCGTCTTATTGGTTTGATTCCACCATGTTAGGTTTATCGACATTTTGCTAATTCTTTAATATTGCAAAGCATCAATGGGGCTTCTTTGAAGTCT
Source organism: Olea europaea var. sylvestris (assembly GCF_002742605.1). Lineage (NCBI taxonomy): Eukaryota > Viridiplantae > Streptophyta > Magnoliopsida > Lamiales > Oleaceae > Olea > Olea europaea. The sequence goes on along the minus strand of NW_019241902.1, from coordinate 69,319 downwards.
CGCGATGCTTCTTCTCTCAATATGATTATTGCTAACCTCGTTTTCGGTTAGGGCTAGGCGGACAATAGATACTGGACCCACCTACGCACACATAAGCCAAAGTCCGTCACGCTAAGACACAAATGGTCTAATAAGAGGCATGGGAACAGTTCAAAGCCACAGGATGACAATGTTCGAAATCCGACGATACATTTGTAAAACGATTGTCCAATAATTACCAATCACGATTTGTTGTTCTTATATTGAATCTTATATTAGCCTTACAATGGGTGCATGGGGAAGTATTTATAGTAATACAAGTTGAATCGTGGCCCTTAGCAGGGAGAATACGTGGCCTCATCCTCTTAGTTTACGTATCCAATCCTAGGTATCAGTTTTGACTACTTAACCTGCTATACATATATTGATTGGTAGAGCCATCGTTATGTTTGACAAGACAAGACACTTGCACTCTATGATGGATGTCTCATCAATCACTCAAAAAGGATTCTTTTGTAAGATCGGATCTCTTGGGAGATGTGATAGCAAAGGTACTTCAGAGCTGCGAATTCGGCATAGGGACCTCGGTATAAACCACCTTGGCCAATATGCTTCGATCTTCAAGCAGTTGGGCCACGTCAGAAGCTATGCTTCTCATTGTCATATGTTCTTCATTGGTCTTAAGGCCTTGGCCTCCATGCCACGTGGTCTAGCATAGGTGAGCCATGGTCCTCAGTAGGTCGGCCAAGTGTACCGGTACATAACAATAGTCCCCCAAGTCTTATTGTCGCATCTGTATGAGTACCTGATGGTAAGCTGAGGTAGGAAATCTGTACTGAGAAATGTTTTGAAGCTAAGGCATGTGAATGCTGAAGTGTCAAGGGCCCAATGAAATGAAAGATTTCAAGTGATCACGGGAGGACGGACCACTCGACTGTGCCCTTGCGATATTATGATTATTGGCGCTGCCAGGTGGGAGACTTCTTGGGTGATCATAGGAGTAGTCAGGGGATGGGCTTCTAGTGGTCCCGAGAGGATGATCCACTTGAAGGTGTCGATTTCATATTGGCCATTTGATTATTGATATTGATATTATGCAGAGCTCTATCCGGTACATAGTAGGTAGGTCAAGGGCCCAATGAAATGAAAGATTTCAAGTGAAATGATTTCTAGTCGACTTTGACGAATATTGAAATATGATACTTTTTATTGTGATATTTAAAGTAAATGGCATGGTGTCATATGTCGTTATTACTCATGTTCAGGACATGCATGATTTTGCTTACTAAGCATTGGCTTATGTAGTTCTTGCATTGTAGGTGAACATGGAACTACATAGAGAGCATGGCTAACTGTGGAGCTCCTACAGGATTCCAGAGTTTGATGTACATGGATGACGACCTGTAGGGTTATTTTGTAGGCTGCCATCTGTAGGGTTATATTTTGGAATCCTATATAGTGTATTTTTGAAATGGTCTGTAGACATGTTTATAAGCTCTGAATATATATGTTGGATAATAGCGATATGATTTTGGGTTTCGATATATTATATGATCGTGTCACAGGTGATTAGAAGTTAACAAACTCGAAAAAAATATATATGTAAAATTCTATGTCTAGGTTGTGTATAGATATCAATATTAATTTGGGGGTGTGACAGTAATGATGGTTGGAGTTGGAGCTTCTAGAAGGTGATGCGTTTAGGAGGTGCATGAGTAGCACATTAAGATCTAAGTCGTTAGTTTCAAAAAAGGTTTGAATTCTGCGCTTCAGATTTGATCAGAGATGAAGGGCACAAATTGTATGGGCCTAAATCCAATGGCTAGGGTTCGTTTTGGCTTCATATAAAAGGCAAACTACCCCCATTTTGAACCTTTGCGAATTCTCTGATTTTGAAACTTTCAACATTTTTCGATGTCGATTTCCATTTTTCTATTCTCGGGCGTCATTTGACCTCCGTCGTCTTAGTCATTTTCGTGTAGGTATTCCTTCTTCAAATTGTATTTTCCATAATCTTTGTCATTTTCTAATTTGTGAAATGGAGTCTTTTTCGGGTAGGGAGTTGGTCACCATAGCTAGGTTAGGTAAGAAGGCGATCTTTAGCGGTGGCTCCAAGGTCGAGCAATATACTATGGCTGGGGAGCCCATAGATTATGAGAGGACTGGGGGACTGCTAGGATAGCTTTGAACGTGACCTCGAAGAGGTTAGGTGAAATTATCGAGAGGTACAATGTCCCCCATTATATAGAGATATTAGTGCCTGAGGCCCACAAACGGGCTTATTTTCAAGGCGCGGATGTGTGGCTGTGAGTGAATACCTGTTCAAAGCAGGTATGCATCTTCCTCTACACGCCTTCTTTAGGACGTTGCTTCAAAACTTCATGTTGTCACCGACCCAGATTTTGTCAAACGAGTGGAACCAATTAGTGGGATCATACTTCATATGGAAAAAAGTGTCATTGGGCGAGGACATGCCTCTGCATGTTTTCCAGACCCTCTTCCAACCTCGTGTCATAGGTAAGGACGAGTCAAAGGGGAGGTACTACATAACTCCCTGGGGGGCTTATGCTCCATTCATGATGGGGCTGCCTTCTACCATCAAGTGGTGGAAGGAGTTGTGGTTCTGGGTTAGGGATAAGTGTCGGGCAATGGAGGGGGACACGACCTTAGCATGCACTGTTCCGACCTAGTATTACAAAGCTCATAAGTGACCATCTTAAGATGTTCGTGTTTATGGATGTTTTTTCAAAATTCGAGCTAACTGTTGCGACTTGTTCTGCAGATTCCGGTACTAGGTTCAAGCTTCAGGAGGCTCAGCTTGACATGATAGAAGATATATTCAAGCGCCCCTTGAAGCTTTATCGCTTCGATCACCTCATCGACCAAAGCAGATACTTTATTGATTTTGGTTTGATGGTGTTGAAGGGTAAGAGGCATTCATACTTGGTGAAGTTTCATTTCAATTTCATCAATACTGGGATCTAACTTCTGTATCTTCTTACAGATAAGTACAAGAAGAGAGAGTACCCTACCCCAGATATGGCCTCCATCCTTGAGGCCACCTCTACAATGGGAGCCAACCCCTGAAGCCAAGCTCTAGTGGAGCCAAGGAGGTGAGGGGCAAATTGGAGCATCTCTCCAAGGAGCACACGTCTAGAGGGGCGACTGAGGAGTAGGCCCCTCAAAAAGACAGAAGTTGAGAGGCCAAGGACAAGGAGAAGGCCCATGATGAGCCTCAAAAGAGAAGGAAGCTGGTGCATGTAAGCAGCTCCTTCGCGAAGTTTGGGACCACAGTGTCCTACGCTGAAAAATATGCTCTCCCCAAGCAAAAGCTCATGGAATCTGCCATGAAGGCTGTAAAGGTTGAAATAGTCCGGCCTGCGAAGAAAGAGGAGGTTACTAGGAGGGCAACGGAGAGGGCTATGGAAGAAGATACAGAGGCAGCCAAGAAGCAATGCCCTATAAGGACTCCAAGGAAAAAATTAGCTTATTTTCTAGAAGTGGGGAGGACTTGGCCCCTGCACTATTGGAGGTAATGCCAGCCGAGGTCCGTGGTGTTGCCAAGAATTTTTACAAGTTTTGGACAAACCGATGGCAAACTTACACCTTCACTTGTGTTGCAGCCGACCTCACCAAGGCCATGGTGAGTTAGAGCGTCAGAGCGTTGGGTCAAGAGGCCTTTACTGACATTCAAGCTAGAAATAAGTCCTCAATTGACAAGTTGGCCTCTGCCAAAGAGAAGCTGAAACGAATAAAGGCCGAGGTGGAAGAAATAAAGGCCCAGCGAGCTGAAGAAGAGGTCAAGCTAGGGTCTGCCGTGGCCCAAATTTAGGCTCTAAAAAAGGAAGTATATGAGTCTCAGTGTGAGGTGGCCTCTCTCACTAAAATGTTGGAGATTTTAAATAATCACCAGAAAGTTACGGTTGAGGCTCTAGAGAAAGCCAATTTGGAGCTAACAGGAGTGATTACGCCCAAAGAAAAACGTGGTAGTTGTAACACAGCTTTGGTGTGTCGATTTCATAGGGAGATGGACGAATTGTTTATATGATTTATCGAACTAGGATTTCGTGAATTATGTAAAAATAATTTATCAATTAGAATGAAATTTAATTATCAATATACGAGATTAGTGAAGCGTCCGAATTCCTTCAATTGGATTGGATCATCAACATCAATAATTCATGGCTTTTTGCTCAATAGAGGTTTTCATCCCAACTCTCTAATCGGAATATTTAACAGTGAAGATCAATCAAATTTCAATTGTAATCCTAGGATCTAGACTTTTGTAAACCATTCCCACACATGTTTAATGGACTAAGATTAAGAATCGACCATATACACAACGCATAAGGCAGTAAATAATACATCAATAAAGTTGATTGAAATTGAAATTCAACAATTAGTTCAATTCCACAATAGAAAAAACATAATTAAATCTATAAAGAATCTAGTAAAAGTTAAATCAATTCCAAAGTAAATTCATAAAAGAAAATCTAGATCTAGAAGTGTTTGACAATAAAAATACCAATTTGCATGAATAAATAATGCGAAGTCGCCGAATCCAATGAGTTCCTTCGTAGCTTCACCTAGGAATTTAGTTCTCCATCGAATTCTTTAGCCCAAGATGAGAGAGAATTGTTATGGAGGTGAAGAGAGGCGTGTTCTATCCAATCTAGAGCTTAAAACCGTGTGCTAAGTTGTTTCCAAAAGAGGTTGAACTGAATAAGAAAACTAAATTTTCGGTCAGAATATTTCATGCAACTACTTTCATTAGTTTAATCATAACTTTCTCTCTAAATGTCTAATTAAGGGAATTCAAAGTATGTTGGAAAGCTAAAACAAAGGGCTAAAATTTTGATAGAAATAGCTCTTTCCAAATTCAAAGGTTTACTAGGTCAAAAGTTGATCTCAATCTCCGGCTGAAAATCTGGAAAATCCTTATGCTGCTGGAATTTGATTTGTGAAAAAAAATATGGTCATATTTGACTTCTTTTGACTTCTAATTGCACCCAATTGACCCCTAGCATTCTCAAACCATCATTCCATCACCATCTCCCATCTCATCTATGGATGATTTACAACTTGGTCCTTGAAAACTTTGGTCATTTTTCACTCATTTTTTTCGAGTTTCACCTTTTTTCATCAAATTGCAACCTAGATCAAAACATAACGATAAAGAGTTCATTTTGGCATAATGTAATCACACAAATGCAACAATATAGAGGGGAAAATTATGATATTTTACACTTTTATCACACTTCCAACTTGCTTATTGCTAGTCCCTAGAAATTTAATGCAAAACAAGCAAATGAATGACTGGTTCATGATACAAATGAAATTATTAAGTATCAATTTAACCACATGCCATGTCCCTTTCAAACTTGATACCACAAGAAATTAACAATGTTATGATCATCAAGATTTCGAAAACACATGCAAAATGTTTGAGTGTGTGTCAAGCCATAACCATCTTACTGCCAACCCTAACACATGCTACATCAAGTATGTCTCAAGCCGAACTAAAGGTTCAGCCCCATAACTCATGGGTATCAAAGTGTTTAGTGCGGCTTTCTCTCTATAGATCTAAGAAATGGTATACAATCATAACTTGGAGGCTTAAATATTTATAAATAAGCAACAAACAAACATTGATCTTGTGATAAACATACTCACAAATGAGAATTCATCCACTTCTTACCGCAACTATACTCAAGATCAAAACAGCCAATGCAAAGGATGTGAAAAGGGTTAAGTTGGATTACATAAAAGGTAGGGCAGAAAGAATTTAAGGACTTCCAAGTATCTAGCTAGACATCTCAACAAGTATTTCAACATATCAATCCTTTACATCAACACATTCCTCAACCTTTCAATTTCCAACAACAATTCACTTTAATTTTTGTTTTCATTTTTTTCCATCAACATTTTACAATTTTTTTTTAATTTCCCTTCTTCTTCTTTTAAGATTCATCATTTCATCTGAGCACTTATCACTCTTATCACTTTTCTTCATTACTTTTCTTCTCAACTCAAATGACAATCAATCAATACCTACTATACACTTGGAAGCATAAATGTTTGAAAAATGAATGTTTATAGACTTTATTCCAATGTGAAGAACTATTAATAACATAGGCGCATGAAAAGAAACGGTTATATGTGTATTGGCTCAAAGTGGCTACTAGGGGATTATTGCAATATCCAGAATTTATATTACTAGTCGTTAGATTAAAAATTAGGACTTAAATGCGCTATTATTAAAGCCTAATGACCTTACTAATTACTAACCAATAGTTTGAGGGCCTAAGTGATGAGTTAATCTGGAAGTTAAATAAAATTATATGTAAAATTTATGTAAATATGTCAATTAGCTATGATTAAAGATTATTATTTGACCTCATGCATTATTCACCATATTTTAAGCAAAATAATTGCTTTGACCACATAAACTAAGGTGATCGATTAGACCACATGCATTATTTACACCAAGATTCAAACTAAGTTAATTGATTTGATCACATGATTAAAGGAATTGATTTGACAACTTTCAAGACATGCACCAATTATGCTTAGACCATGCCTAATATCTAATCATTTCCTTTCAATTTTCCATACATGGTCCAAGAACTTGTACTATAAATAGGAGTTAAACTCAACATTGGACTATCACTCTCCAAATATTTACACTCTCCTTCTCTATCTCTATCATCTTGTCTCTATACCTTTATTCTTTCTCTTGTCTTTTTCATATTAAATTTAGTTATACACTTACACAATCACACAACTCGACACGCGGCTCAAGGATTTTCCTTCAACAATCACTTCTTCTATCATTTTTGAATTGTCAAGTGAAAGGTAAATGTAGTAGTACGAATTGTTCTTTCATTATTTAAATTACAGAAATTTATGTTATGAAGATGATGATACGAAAATTCTATCTATGATTATGATAAGATTCCTATATGTGTAAGTTCAAAGGACCGGAGTTTAGTAGCATTACTCATAGTAATTATAGCTACGAAGTTCAGATTTTAATTCTCATGTCTCCATATGTATGTTATGTATGTCAAGTAGAAGGCTCTACATTTTACTGCTAGGATGGCACATCTTAGGCTCATGTAGGTCTTATAGGCGTTCAAATGTTTCTCCGTGTTACCTTTCCCATCGTACTTTGGTATCTTAGGCATGATGTAGTGGCTTGGCACCTAGGCACTCCTCAATTCTCTTGAGAATGACAGATTCTTATCATTGTCATCCAAGTCACAAAACTTGTGCTGTTCATCTGAGTCATTGTTCTCATCGGCCTCATATATGGGTGGCGGGTAAGATGGATAAGCTTGGTTTCTAGCCTCCTCTTCTCCCCTTTGGTACCTATTTTTAGGCGAAGCAACATAAGGGGCATTTTCATGCCTTTCTTTCAACTGTTGAGTCACAAAAGGTGGGGGCTATGGCCTTACCCGAGGCTCGCTAGGCTTGGGACCTGTGCCTCGGCTCCGTTGGACTTATTCTATCAAATACGCTACTAGACCTCCTAGCTTTCGTTCTAGCTCATAAGCTGGTGGGAAGTTGTCTTCCATCTTGTATGGGACCTCGATGGGTTGGCCAAAAGCATAGTTGGAGAAAATGTCAGCCTCCACTTCCCTTTCCATTGGGTTTCCTCCCCTGTTGCACTCGGGAGATGCAACCCGTTGGCTTTGGACTTCGTCCCCTTGTTGGAATTGTCATCAAGGCACATATGGAGGCATAGGATAACGTTCTTGGCCCTACATTTGCATCAATAGCTCTTGCATGGCTAAGTTCTGGTTGATGATGTTCCTCATATTGGCAGCCATGGTAGCTACCTCTCTGGTGAGCTATGCAGTCATTTGCATTCCACCCCTTCTGTGCTGGTGGTGAGGTTGGCGATGACAGCAGGTGCTATCGCTAGTGGGATTGTACTAGTGTTCTAACTTACCCTCTTGAGAGGCACATCTTCATCTGAACTCATTTCTCCTTAGTTTCAACTCAAGATTATTAATTGAAGGGGTTTTCTCTTGTTCTTTTCCAAGGGGGATGCCTAAATATTTGTCTTCTATTAAACTTTCACCACATAGTTGCTCATGGTTATGGTATGATTTTCCACAGACGGTGTCAATCTGTTAACCTCGTTTTCGATTAGGGTCATGCGAACAACAGATACCGAACCCATCCGTGTACACGTAAGCCAAAATTTGACACGCTAAGACATTAACGGTCTAAGAAAGGGGGCATGAGAGCAACTCAAAGGTGCAAGACGGCAACGTTTAAAATTCGACGATACATTTGTAGAATGATTGTACAATAATTACCAATCGCGACTTGTTGAACTTATATAGAAACTTGGTTGTATTACAAGAGAGTAAAATGTGTAGTTGTATTGAATCTTGCATTAGCCTTGCAATGGGTTCACAGGGGAGTATTTATTGTACTACAAGTTGAATCGTGACCCTCGGTTGGGAGTACACCTGGCCTCATCCTATTGGTTTACATATTCAATCCTAGGTATTAGTTTTGACTACTTAGCTTGCTATAAATTGATTGATTGGTAGAGCCACTGTTATGTTTGAGAAGACACTTACACTCTATAATGGACGTCCCATCAATCATTCAGAAAGGATTTTTGTGTAAGACCGAATCTCTTCAAAGAGGTGATGGCAAAGGTACTTCGGAGCTACGACTTCGGCATAGGGACCTCAGTATAAACCACCTCAGCCTATATGCTTCGGTCTTCAAGCAGCTGGGCCAAGTCAAAAGCTACACTTCTGGTTGTTGTGGGCTCTTCGTTGGCCTTAGGGCCACAACCTCCATGCCACGTGGTCTAGCATAGGTGGTTAACGGACCTCAGTGGGTCGGCCAAGTGTGCCAGTACATAACAATTATTCTGCTTTATGAGAGTTTTCAGAGCGCAATTACCTATTTCTTCAACAATAGATACTAGTGCACTCCTCTAAGACTATGCTTATCAGGCATTTGTTCGTCCCAGGACTGGCGTTACAATTTCATCTAATTTGACAAGAATTACAACTATATCAATAAGGCTTAGAAGTGGAAGCTTAAGGACAATAAGCGTTCAAATGTTCAAAAAATTTGAGATTCCTAAAGGAGTTCGCGATGAGCCTCATGTTGAGAGGCTTGTTTAGGTCTACCAAAACTTGGGCAATTGGTCTAAGGTGTATTATCCTCGGTCTAGTTACACGTATCTAGCTCCTGTATTAGGCCTTCTTGCTTATGATGCTTCTGACTTGATTGCTAAAAACTTGCCTAAGTTGAGTATTCGAGCAACTGGTCAGCCATTTCCATTAAATTTTCAAATTTGAAATCAGTACCAGATGGTTCGGTCCTAAAGTGCATTTTATTTGACTTGAATGGTTCAGAAAATTTTAGCAATGTGTTCACAGAAAACATTTGTATGACATTCTAAGAGGGGCGTTTCACTATCGTGGTTAAATCAATTGCCCCAAACCATGCTCCGAAAACTAATAGCAAAGGTAAAAGGAACAATTCAAAGGTCTGGATAATTGTTGGTGATAAGAGTGTTTTTACACACTTATTTAATTCACAAACATGACTTAATTATGAGCAAAATGTTTGAATTGTGGCTTAATTTTGTTTAATTCATATATTGTAGGTTATATTGATGGACATGGTAGAATTCATGAAAAAGGTTCGAAAAAGGGCCAAAAATGAAGCAAAGTGAAAGTTCATGGGCCAAAGCACAAATCCCAAAATTTGAACTAAAAGGCAAGAAAAAGGATAGGAACGAAGAGAAACGAGAGTCTAGGGACTAAAATGTAATTATCCAAAAGATGAACCGAGGGAACAATCGAGGGTTTGATCTAGCCAAGTACCAACTGGAGGTTAATATTGGCCGATGGAATGAGAAGAATGAAGAAACAAGGTCAAAATGGAAGAAAAGAAAGTTTAAGGAACAAAATGAATATCTTCGAAAAAGTGCTTCTATACGACCGCAAGTATTACTTCTATGCGGTCGCATGCACAATGATCGAAACTTGTCAGCCAAAATTTTTACCTCTATGCGGTCGCATAAACAAAATTCGGGGATCGATGCTGCACTTTTCTGTTTTCGTTAAAACTCTTTTGGAACTCAATTTAGACGCGATATAAAAACCTAGACTCGTCTGATTTCAAGAAAGAACGAATTGGAAGGCAACAAAACATATCTTGGAGAAGATTTTTAGCGAGAGCAACGAGGGATTTCACGAAGATCATCGAGATTTGACACGTATTCGTAACTCGATGATGTTTTATCTTCAAGAAATCATGTATTTTGTTACTTTCTTCATGTTAGGTTAAATATTTTTGTACTAGGAGATCGATGAACAACATGATGTGAACTTTGGATTTCTAGTTTTGCAATTCAAAATTAAAACACGTATTTGATTATTTGAATTATTTATATACATTAATTTCTTCCATAATTAAGTGCACATAATTATGTGAATTGTGGTGATTCATTTCTTGCATTCGAGAGAAGGGAAATAAATTCAAAAGGGTGTAAATCATCGAAGGGTCCGATAGGGGATAGAGATACACCCCTATGCTTTGCATGAGTCTTTAAGTGCTCATAAAACCACATTCATTCTTGTATATATGTATCTGTCATAGAGATATAGGCTGGTGGTATATGAAAATAGGTTTGATATTGCTCGAGAGAGAGTTTGGATAGATTTAGGAGCATTAATTTTTCAATAATCCAATCATGTCATCATATTGTGAAACTAAGGTTTAAGGTGGTCATTGCATGGGAATTCGTGATTCTAGTGCATTTAATTCTCATTGAATAAAATCAACTGTGTTCCAACCATCATATTGCATTCCAATTCATTTAAATAAATTGTTTTACGTTTTTGAGTCATTCAAGGATCAATTTAGCAAAATTGTGTTTTTCTATAATTAGGGTTTTTCTAACTTAGGATTTCTTAGGTTAAAAATTCATTTTTGATAATCTCGTTTTAGTTAAGGCTATGGTAGATAAAATTGAACTACTCAATCTTTGTGGAATGATATTCGGACTCTAAAATCTACTTTATTACTTGTTACGAACAGTACATTTGCAGTAGTTTTAAATTGAAAGAAAAATTTCGTGAACAGTTGGGTCAGTGGTAGGAGGATTAGCTTTTTTGGTTTTGCTAAGAGCTCTGGTATCCCAGCTACACAAGTACAAGCATCGGAATAGAATACAGCAAATGGATAGGGTTGCAAACACTAAAGAAATATTGCACAAGACTACTGTTGGAAGCACAAAGCACCAGTAGCTATATTAACGATGACACAACCGATAATTGAGATTAAATATATGCCCCAAGTTTACATCCATTTTTACTGGACTGCTTTCAACCATTTATATTCATCTTAGATTTATTTCCTTTGATGTTCTTCTTATTGCCCTTAATTTCCATTTTTCATCGTTCTTTGATAGGATGTTGGTTGTCGTATGGAGAGTATAGGGGTTATTGGTGTACATAATAATTTGTCACCTCTCAAGAAAACCATCCACAGTTCAATTGATTTGTTATGGTGTGCTTTCAAGTTGTAACCAAGATAGACAGAGATGAATTTTGCTTTCCCATTGATGAGGAATAAAATGTTGAATTGCAATTTTTTCTTTATAGATTCTTGGTGGTTTGTGACTACATGGAATTTAACATTCTAAAACATGATTTATAGAATTGGGTTGCATCTTCATCAAACAGCATATAGAACTATGAGTGTGGGTCGCATCTTGATGCCCAAATAAGATGAAGTGGCATAGAATAAGTTAGTTTTTGAAGACCTAAGACCGCATGATAATAGTATTATTCAACGGATCAAAACACATGTATACAAAGTTATGTTTTCTTTTATCCAAATGATTTGATTCAATATGAGCCTGTTGCTTTGGGTTTCTAGGTTGTATTGGTTGTTCTTCCTTTACCCGTGAAAGCTCGATGTAATTGTATATCTACTTTGATATGAGTGGCTCGGGGAATGCCCGGTGTATTTGTATATTATTTTGATCAATATAACTCACATTTACTGATCAAAAATTAAAAAAGATAAAGTGGCATGTGGGTTGGTACTTGGCTAACTAACCAACCTCTGTAACTCACATTTATAGTTGTAGAGATTTCGTATTGAGTGCATGAGTTTATATTAAATTGAGACTGCTAAGTGAAGCACACTAAATCCGAATTCACTGCTAGGTGAACATGATTTATAGATTTGGGAACTTGGTTTATTAACTTTCTTGAACGTGGTTTATAGAATTGGGCTACATCTCAATCAAACTGCATATAGAACCATGAGTGGATTGTATCATGATGGCCAAATAATTGTGGATTGGTATTTGGCTAATTAAATCAGCTAGTGTAATACCATTTTACTCACGTTTATAGTTATAGGTAGAACCAGATCCCTGACTTTGAAGAGATTTGGTATTGAAGCGCAATATATGCATGTTCACGACTAGGCGACGAAGCTGTCTTTTTCCAGGTGAATGAACAATGGGAAAAAATCACATATAACCAATTTATCATAAACAATTCCTAGAATACTACATGGCTTTATATATATAATGAATATTGCACATTATACTAAAATATATCATAATTACTGATCCCCATAATTTCTTTATAACCGAAACACAATTGTAGCTAAAATCGCTCAATAAATCTTCATTTCGAGCTCAGAAAAAATCAAACGAGCACCAATTTACCTCGGCTCGACCCAAAACTTCCACTGCACTTTGGACTGCCCTAAGCTCTCTCAAACTTCACAAAGGAGAAGGGATGGTGGTGGTGATAGGGAGAAGAAGAAGCAACAATGGTGGACTCATTCCAACAACCACCAAGCCGGCTGCCCCCTCACCTCTCTCGGCCTCTCTCTCTACCCTTCCCTCTCTCAACACTCACATGCCCACCACCACCAGGAAAACAGTTGCAAGAAGATAGCATATATAGGGTTAGTTTAGGTCACTCCAATTTGGGCCAAAATTTCACTAAGTAGGCTACCAATTAACCTAAACTAATGGGCTAATATCCAACTTCATATTAATCAATAAATGGTCCAACTAACCAAAGAACCATCCAACCCCAGCGATAGAAAAGTGTAGTTCATTTTCGAGTCGAGCCAAGTCCATGGTGTCGATAAATAATCAGACAACTATTTTAAATCATCGCCCGAATTATTGGTTATCAAAATCCAACAATCTCCACCTTGATGTCCAATAATCTGCAAGTAAACAAAACACAAAGTTTATACTTGCACAATCAAGGTAATCTAATAAAATTGGAATCACAGACCTTACCTCATGTTTCCAACCTGAAACACATACCATACATGCTCCATGTACTCACCAGGGCAAAGGTCCAAAAAATATCCAAGTAGGTACAAGTATTCACAATGAACAAATAATCATGCGATGGAGATGTTTTATAGGATAATACATAGATCCTTTCAAAATTATGTTCATATAGAACCACAGATTAACACCAAGTTAATCAACACACGATCAAACACATATGCAACAAATGCATAAATGACCCCTGAAAAAGATCTCACAACACCTATCATATCCCATTCTGTGTTACTCCTACCTCGAGAACACATACCTTCTCTCATCGCCCACCGTGCTCACTAGATGATCACTCAACTCATGTCTAACTGGTAAATCATAATAGATCCTAAGATCTTTGGATAATCCTCTATCACCACATCACTTCTCCCAACCTATGTGGATCCAATAAGTCTCTACCTTACGAAATGATTGAAGTGCCTCTTTCACACTCCACCTAATCAGGGTCTCTTTCACAGATAAAGGATTCCAACATTTGATCACCTCTCCACTCGTGATCCAAATGTCACACTCCACATCTCCCGGTACAAACCACAAAATACCCCTAGTCATCTATATTCCACCTTACCAAAAGACATCCAACTCACCACTAACGCATCTCAAACTCACTATGGCAAATCTATACCTTACGACGACCACAACAGTTACTCCAAACACCAATGCTCAAAAAATCCATGAAGGAAAGGGTGAAGGTGGCACTCATAAAGAAAATCGAAGATCGAATTAGTTACTTCACTACACTCACAAAGGAGGCTTACAAAGAGAAAGAAGATAACCCTAACATGGCTGCCTCACATAATCTCACACACCACACAAGCTCACAAAGATAAAGGAGAAAACGGCTGCCCATCTTTCCTCTCACTACCATACTCTCGTACCACTTACAGAGTCAACAGAGTTTGACACAAATCTCAACCCACTATGCATGCAAACATATTACACAAAGTAATAAATCACTCTAATTCATGTAATTACACGCATCAAACATATTGAAAGTGTAACATATCAACATTGCAACAAAATTCAGTGATCACATACATGCAAAAAGGATTATACACAGATGCAATGCAGTAACCAAGTTTACTCTTTCAATAAACCTCACACAAGTCATCACTCGACCCTAAAGCCAACATTCGTCTTACCTCTCATCTTTCCTTTTATTATCATTTCTAGAACACTCTCTTTCAACTATGTCCAAATTTTATCCCAATTAAAACATATTTGATTTTTCACACTTGCCTTAGACATACACATACCACCAATACCAAATATTGACCACAAGCAAAGTATAAACATAATTCATATAGAATGATCAAATAGACTTTTCTAAGGTCACATGCAATTCTAACATTGTAGAAAAGATTGACAACAAATTCACAAAGAATTTAAGACAAATAATTTCTAGGTCTAGCAACAGACAATAGTTATTCCTTCACGGAAACCTCAAACCTAACATCACCCCACACGATGACTTTTAAGGAGAAAAATAAATAATTACCATAACTATAATTTTAACTGCAATAATAAAAGGCAAAGAACATGATACCAAGCAGACCACGTCTGAAGGTCCGTAAGTATCGAGATATGCAAATTCACCACTTTAGGATCATCACTGTTCATCCTAAAGTCACCAGCAATCGTAGCAACACAAAAACAGCACCCGACACCCAACGTCCAAGGGCAAAATCGTCCAACTTTTACTATATTTCTCGAAATTGAAATCTGAAAACACCACAGGGTCCATCTTATTTCTGGAAACATTTTGTTTGAAGACATCATCGCCAAAAAATGATCCACACTCCCTCACGCGCGCTGCTGGCGTTCCCATGCTCTAGCACCGGCAACTCCTACCACGATCCACCCATCCAAGTTCATCTCCGCCTGCACAGTCTACTAGTGATGTCTGTTTTTCCAAACACTTTTTGGATTCACCGAAAAACGCAAAAACATGTCCGAGCAAAATTTTTGAAAACTAGACAGCTTCTGCCTCTAATTTTCAAATCCATTTTTGAGCACTTCCAGCCCGTTTATAGCCCCCAAAAATCACAGATTTATCAACAACACAAGCTCTAATACCAATTGTAGCGAAAATCCCTTGATAAATCTTCATTTCGGGTTCAAAAAATAATCAAACGAACACCGATTTATTTCGACTCATCCCAAAACTTTCACTGCACTTTGGACTGCCCCAAGCTCTCTCAAACTCCACAAAGGAGAAGGGATGGTGGTGGTGATAAGGGGAAGAAAAAGCAACAATGGAGGACTCACTCCAACAACCACCAAGCCGGCTGTCCCTTCACCTCTCTCGGCCCTTCCCTCTCTCAACACTCACTTGCCCACCACCACCAAGAAAACGGCTGCAAGAAGATGGTATATATAAGGTTAGTTTAGATCACTCCAATTGGGGGGACTACCAATTAACCTAAACTAATGATCTAATATCCAACTTCATATTAATCACTAAATGGTCCAACTAACCAAAAAATCATCCAACCCCAACCCGAGCGATCCAAAAGTGTAGTTCATTTTCGAGTCGAGCTAAGTCCATAATGTCGATAAATAATCCAACAACTGTTTTAAATCATCGCTCGGATTATTTGGTATCAATACCCAACAACAATAATTGCAAAATACATGCCCACGGTTAATTGTAACTAATGGAAATTCAAAGATACAAGATTCTAACATGGAATGATTTATGACTTGAGATATTACTTATGACATTTTATTTTCCCAAGGTTGATAATACGACTTTACTGAATTCTTAGTGATGCCTGTCATTCTTTTTTGGAGTCTATCTTTGTTGGCGATTGAAGTTTTATGCATACACAAAATTGCTGCTCATTATTGTACATTCGCACTAAAATATTGAGATTTTACACCTTGTTTGAGTCTATTTTTTTCATCGAAATACATTTTTCAACAGTGATTTGACCTCACTTCAGCCACACATTCTTCAATAAAATAATATTACACGCAAATCCAAAACTTTTCTTTAACCGCACATTTTTCGTCAATACACTATTCGAAAATGCATTTTTGGGCAAGAATGAGGATCGAACGTGTTGTTTACATTATAATTTCGATGTCATGTAGGTTGATTTGAATCGGACAGTAGTGCCTTTGCTTGAGATTGTTTCCGAACCTCATATGAGAACGGGTCTTGAAGCAGCAAAATACGCTACAGAATTGCAGAGGTTAGATAGATATTTGGGAGTGAGCAATGGAAATGTGCAGGAAGGATCACTTTGTCAGTATCTCCATTCGTCCAATCAGGCAGCTAGAGTTTGGTACAAAGGTTTAATAATCCATTTTTCATTAATATCATGTTTCTTGGAACCAGAACATCACATAGATACTAAACCTGTTAATTCTAGGTAGCATACGTTTAATGACAAAGACTAAATTGACATGGAAACATTAACGAAAATTCTAGTAACATTAACGAAAGACAAAGACTTTTAATGATGAACCCTATTTTAATAAAATTCTCCAAAAAATAAAACGAAAAAAAAAATGAAAAATTCTTAAAAATAAAAAACTAAAATTTTTGAAATAAAAAAATAGAATCTAAAATTTTGAAAAAAATAAAACTCTAGAAACTAAAGAATAAAAAATTTTGAAAAAATAAATTATAGAAAAACAAAAATAATTCAAATTCCCAATGATTATTTATATAAAATTTTTAAAAAGTATTTAAATGAACATAGATAAAAACAATCTCAGTCCACAGCATTAAGTTTTATATTTATTTCAAATATTTTGCTACCTCAATATTTTTTATTTTTTTTTAGCGAGAAAAAAATATTGTAAGATTCCTAACTTCGAATGTAAATATCACGTAATAGGATATTAACAAAAAATTCTTCAATTTTATTGAATAATCAAATTTTATGAAACAAAATGTCATATAACAATTTTTCAAAATTTTAAACTAAACGTGTTTTCCAATTTTCTATTTTTGAGAAGCAAATTTTCAAAATAACAAACAAACATTCTTTCAACAATCTTAAAACAAATCCCCAAATCAAAAAATTGAAAATGAACTCAAAATCCAAAACTAAAACATAAACCAAGCGGGCAGCTTATGTTTTCTAAAGCCACATAGAAATCAACATCCTCTTAACCCGAAACCAATCTATTGCAAAGCCCATTGAATTTTTATTTAAGAATGACTCCACAACTTGACATAAATGCAAACTAGTATTACAAGGATCACAATGCTGACCAAATAAAAGAAAATTTTACAACATAAATGAAAGACTATAAGCTATTGCCATTCCCTATTTTTCAATTCATAGGTGAAATGAATGTATGAGCATAATGTATTATAGGAAGGGACACACGAATGCACCTCCTGTTTTCTCGTACACATGCATGCAAAAAACAGACTTTCTTAGATTTCAGCCCCTATATACTTATTTCCTGGATCCGCCCCTAGGAGTTAGGATCCATAATCGCATAAATATAGGTTAATATGATGGTCAACAAAAATATGTACTCTATAAGCGTGTCACTGATAGCTCATCATATGTGTCAGGTTCCAAAAGCATAGAGAAAACTGAGGTTCAGACATTATGAGAATATAGATGCAGCCCATATATACATGAAATGAAATAAAGGAGCAACAATGACTTGATAAAATTATTTGAAACGAAATATTTATCATTAAGTGCTATATCCGCAATCATGTACTCAGGAGTCAGCATTGGCGGATCCAGGCCAGGGTTGGAACAGGCTATAGCCCATGTCAACCTCAGCCCAAGTCCAGTAGCTGTTCATTTTTTTTAAACATTGTGCCAAGTCCAAATTAATAATAGCCCATATAGCCATTAGCCTATGCCCAATACAGAGAAGCTGAAGGGATCTAATGTCACAGGAGTAGAGCGTAAACAGGAGCGACTTTGACTGTTTTATGCATTTTTCAGTTATGTGCTAGGAATAAAAGAAGAAAAACATAATGCAACCTTGAAGGGATCTAATTTCTTTTTGGTCTGTCATCTCTTTAGTTGTCAACAAAGTAGACTACTTCTCAAACTGTTTTCTGTTTTAACTATAGAAATATAGTTTATTTTGAGCAAATTTTAGAAACTCTCGAGGTTATGAGACAACCCCTCTTAAATTTCAAAAACCTCCCTTCACAACATAAGCTTCCAATAGTGTCGTTCCCTCTAATGTTGCACTTATATACATATGATTATTTTTGTTTCCTTATTTTTTTTTTAAAGAAATTAATTTAGACAAAAATTTTGTTTCAATTTTAAAATACCAATTTTATCTTTTGTTTGAAGTTTTGATCTTAATCATATTTTTGTGAATATAAATTCATAATATTTTGCGAATGTTGATTTCTCATTTGATGGAAAAAAAAAAAACCAAAATTGATCTAATACATTTAGCCCTCGTTTGATGTAGATTAAATTCTACTAAAAATTTCAAGTCAAAGTCAACAATTAATTTTAACCATACATTTCATTGGATCAACAACTTTTTAATCATATATTTCATCAACTTTTACTAATATATACTAAAAATCAGGGGCTTAATAAAGCTAAAAAGAAACTAAGATTTAAAATTTTGATGCCAACTTTTTTGCATTTTAATATATAAAGATATTAATTTAATTTTCAAAACTTAGTATAGTATAAATGTTTAAAAATTAAAAAAAAATAAAGAAAATGCTACTAAATCAAGTTGTGTAATTTAATCAATTTTTAGTTAGCTTTATTAAATTATTCAAAAATATTTATAGAGCTACCATTTATTGAATGCTAAAGAGCTCCCAATAAGAGCACTCGCCCGATCATGTTATTGTTACCCCAACTCCATGGGTACAAGATAGTAAATGAGTATAAATGAGTAAATTTGACTAATTTTAGAACCATAACCAAAAGGGAATAGAGTAACCAATTAACATACACTAAATATGAAATGAAGGGAAAAGAATAGGAAATAGAGAATACCGAAGCTGAGAAGTGACTAATTAGAAGGTAAGCTGGAAGAAAGCATCTCGATGATCTTCCTGTCCCGTCTTTCCATCGCAACATCCCAAACATCATTCTCGATGTGTTTCAGTTGCCACGATCCAATATCGGCAATCATATTCATCAATAGGAAACAAACCAATTGGATCTGGAAAAAAAAATGTAAAGAGATAAAGAGAAATTGATAATTACAGGGCCATGGCAGCTTTGTGGATGAAGTATTGAGCATTTCCCGTCACACAAAGCATGCCAGCTATGATTCCCAAAGGTAGCACTGCTTCTAGCCATGTCATCACCATATCTTTTTGACCTCTTCCTCGAGTAGCTGATTCAAAAAATGTGAAAATGGAAATCACTAGCCATTTTGGGCTTCGGCCCATTGTGAAAGACGTAGTTATTCAATGTTGGGAAAATTAGGCATATTACCTAAAGAAATTAAGTATTTGATTAATACCTTAAAACTAATTAAAAACTACTATTACCGTATTAATTACATTCAAAACCTTAACCCCCGCAACAAAAATCCAAATCATAAGGGAAATCCCTGAATCAGATAACTCTCAAGAAACCTCCGATCTCGACTCCTGCTTCGACTTCGACTCCGATGTTCTTGTCGAGTGAAAACCTCAAATGTGTTATGAATTTGTTGAGATGGTGAATATATTGTAATTTATTTCAAAGAATTGCATTTTAAGTTTTGCTTTTTTCTTTTCTTTTCTTTTTTATTTGGTTTTCCTTTCACTTGGTATATAGCAACAAGTCAAGAGTACATTATTTACAAGCTCAAGGAGACGGGCATGGTTTCGAAGAAAAAAATCTTACAAATTTGTAAACAGTTCTATCGGTTGGATACTAGCAAATGTGGAAAGATTACCCTTGCCGATCTTATGGAGAATTGTTCGCTAAAATACAACACCGCAAGTGCACAGGTTGAGTTCAAGTAATAAAGTGGACTTTTTGAATCCGGATTGTTGATCTCTTGAGGAATGTTTACTTTCGATTACACAACTCTAATTCATTTGATTCTAACAATAAAATTATGGTTTTGGAAAAGAACTAGAAATATAGAAAATAAGAAAATATTAAATTTTTGAAAATTTTGGAAGCACGCGTGGTTGGGATTCATGGTTTCGTTTAACCGTCGCCTAATTAATTTCTCCACAAGCTAATTGACAAGCTACTTATTTACGAAGTTAGACCCGATTTTTCAATTTTTGTCAATTACCTCTTTCAAGTGAAATTAACCCTAGCTAATTGATTTAACCTACTATATCTCTATATCGATTAAAATCAAACAACTGCATTAAATCCTTGAAAAAATAACTCAATGGGTCACCTAGGGATAGTGGTATATCTCTATCACCTACACAAATTTAGGATTTCTACTATTTGATCTAAAATGCACAATATTCTCTCAAACGATATACAAATCACTAAACACAATCATTTATTGGCCACATAAATGAAAATGCAATAGTAGAAACACATGAAAATAAACAAATTAATATCAAAGGGTAAAATATTGAAATTAATTAAAGCTAAATTAAGTTACTACCATAAATCCCAATACAAGAAATTAGCCCATATTATATATGTGATAACAAAGGATAATATTCATCCACAAATGATTGAAAATAATAAAAAAAATCCAAGATTTAAGATAAACCCCCTTTTTGGTTTAATTTGCTTGAATCTTGAGTTCCTCAATTAATCTTCACATTTCTTTGATTTACTTTCCTTGTAGTGCTCCAAAATACCAATAAAATGAAAAGTAAAAGAAGAGAAAAAGAAATGAACAACGAAACCAAGAAGAAGAGAGGCTAGGGTTTTCTTTCAAGATGAAAAAGAATGGTTCCAAAGGGTGAAAATGATGTTAAAAAGTGTAAAAACCATCATAGTCAAATTGCAAGAAGAAGACCTGAAGAAATTAAAATGTGCGCACAAGTTTTTCATTTCAAACTGAGGCGCGTGCCTTAGCTTTTTGTTTGTTCTCGGTTGCCCAAAATTTGAGCTAAAGGCATGCGCCTTATCCTTCTTTTTCTTTTTCATCAGTTTGGTCCCAAAAGAATTGCAAGCCTAGTGCTTCAACTTTGATTGCATCAAATTTGGTCCTTAAATTTTGACTTTCATTTCAATTTTGTCCTCCATAAATTGCATCCAAGGTCCTTTAACTTTCTGCATTTGTTCATTTTGGTCCCCCCAACTTCAAGTTTTTGCACAATTTTAGTCCTTTTCTCCTTATTTTGCCTTGTTCTCATTCCATTGATATTTTTGGCATACAAAAGCAAATGTTACCTAATTGTGAGTAGAATTTCATTCATTTTTTTTCAATTATAAGCATATTAGGTATTAAATAAGTGTCCAAAAACATACTTATCAAAAGTCATCACTAGTTTTCAATGTGTTGGATCTGGAAGGATTGTATTGAATGAGATTAACGGCCCGATATGAAGTAATGAAGATCGCAACGAGAAACAAAATTTAAAAGTAAAGAAATTAACAAAGAGAGTTAATCGCAGAAGCACGACATTTTATTAATCAATAATATGAAGAGAAATACAATAACTCAACAATTCTTGCTTGAAAAAAATTGAAAGAGGAGACCACTATTTATAGATACATGGCTTAGCATAAAGATAGAAATAATGTAAAATAAGAAAATAATACATTTCTATAAAAATCACGTGAAATATAAAGAAACAATTTTTCCTACAAGAAAATAAGGAAACAATTTATTTTCAAAATAATCTACCCTAGTTTGGGTCACAAACATAATAATCTCCACCTTGACCCAAATTCTGGTGCAACGAATGAAACTCTGAGATTTCAAATCTGTAACGCCCCAAAATTTTAGAATAAAAGTGTATGCTATATTTTATATTTTGAAGACTTGAGGACTAAAATGGAATAGCTTTTAAATTCATATTTTACTTAGGCTAAATAATTAAGTATCGATAGAACGAGATTTTATATATCGATGTTGGGCTCGTTATGCAGCTCGTATTAAATAAAGTACATTGGACTCGAGAAATAATTATTCTGAGCAAGTTATGTCTATTTTTTTAGGCTAAAAGATATTGTCTAAATTTATAATAAATTATTCATTTTAAGAATTTCCATTCCCACGTGAGCTATATTGTTGAAAAAGAATAGAGAAATATATTTCCCAGTTGGTCATGATTCGATGTTGATAGATGAGGAAGTTTCATTTTTAAAATAATTTATTTACTTTAATTTGGGGGAGTGACAAGAATTGTCAATTATTATAAATTTAAAATTATTTAATTACATTGATTTTGGGAATTTATATATCACGTATAGACCCGTGTAGATTGGATATAGCTAGAATAAAGGAATTTTCTCTCTTTTATGGTAGGAATGATATAAAAATATTATAGTATTGTCAACATCTTGGAAATACACGAAAATCATATCTTGTACCCCCCATTACATCAACTGTATTTGATTGAGATTGGTAATTTCCTTGTTTGAGTTAAAATCAATTGGTTGACTTGTGTGTAACTAGAAGGAAATAAGTAAATTATAGAAAAACGTGTGACTTTATTATATCATATAAATATGATAGATGGTACAAACGGGGAGAAGCTTTGTCTACCATAATAAGTGTTTCACGTTAGGAATAAGAGAGCTGTGATGTATTTTCTTGAACAAAAAAAAAAGAAGAAGTCTTGATCGGGAATCTACTGTCTTTCTTTCAAGAAAACTCTTTTCATCAGTTAAGGTAGGATTACAAGGTGCAAGTGGTTAGTTCCGTTTAATTTATTTCTTCATGTTGATAAATGTTATAGTCATGAAAGTTATGATATGATATGATATGAAATGGCCATCCAGTACCAAAAATATGATATGATATGAGCTCTTAATGGAATCTAAAGATATGATATGATGGTATGATTATTTTGACACATGATTGAATATTTTATTCGGGATCGCACCATTAATCGTGTCCTACTGAGTATTCTTTATACTCATCCCTTTTCCCTACCTTACAGGTTAGTACGAGTCGTGTCAGAGTGCGGCAGCTCGATGGTGTGGTTGTGCCTCATTTCATGGGACAAAACTCTAAAATCTAGCACGTAACTTTATTTCTATTTAATGTTATTGCAATAGACACTTATGTTTAATTTAATTATTTGGACAAGTTCGCTAAAAATTTAGTTGCATGTTTTCTAGGTTATTAACATTCCCATCTCTTTAAATGTTTAAATTGCACTTCGAATTTCAATTAAGATTTATGACATTTGGTTTAAATCCCATCTTACCTTTCTGGCATTTTAAAACTATTGAATGCTAAAACGGACAAGTGGCTTCATAAACGTCAACAGTTATATATTTTTTTTGGTCAGATATCATTAAAAGATTTAAATTCAATGATTGAATACATGTATGGTGCTGTACACTTTATAAAAACAGAAAGTATGCATGGTGCTACATACTTCAATTAAAATCAGACATGTATGTTTTAAAAGTTGTAAAATACTTAGTGGTTGCGTCAATTGTATAAAACGCATGAAAGGAATATATGTATTAAAACTTTTACTCTTTCACTTGACACTATTTTATTTCAGGATAACATTATTATAAACCCATTTTATTTTTGAAGAAATGTTTGGTAGCAACTTAAATTTTAAAGAAAAAAATTGGGACGTTACAGAATGGTATCAGAGTTAAGTGTTTTAAAATCGATTCTGTAGACTCTTAGAAATACGATTTTACTTAAAGGGAATACAGTACTGAGTTCTTGCCATAAGGATCTATATTTAAATCACTCAAACCTCTGCATATATGTACTGGAAATATAACGAATGCATGGAAAGAATTCTGGGAATGGTGAATTGAAATAAGTTATTAGATTTTAATATTATTTTATTGAATTGTTGAAATTCGAATTCAAACGTTTAAAAAAAATGATTTGATATGTCAAAGCAATCTTCTCCTTTTGTCTGCGTGTGAATGTTTATGTTGTACTTATATGTGTGTGTATATAATAGTGTGTGCACTAATTTGTTTGTGTCTCGGTGTTTTTGTTAACATAAAAAGAGTATGTGCATTATATGTATTATAAAAATAAATAAATAAATAAAATGAACAGTGACGGGTCACTGTTCACCCTGTGAATAGTGGAAGAAATTTTTTTAAAAAAAGATGATTGTCTATCTTAAATAACTATTTCAAATGATTGTATATAATCGTTTAGACGAGAATTAGATGAATTTAAAATTGTTACGCGTATGTTGATATTTATTAATTATTAATAATTTTCTTAAGATATAATTTTAAAGATGTGTTTCTTTGTTAAATATTAGATATTAATAATTTTTCTATATATTTAAATAATAATTTAAACTAGTTTCAACGTGAACAGTGATCTAAAAAAAAAGATCATTTTAAATGAATGAGAATAATGCCAAAAACTATTAAGTTAAACGTGGTTATATGCGAATTATCCATTTTCTTAAAGCAAGTATAAGATGAAAGGATTATCGGCACACAACCACCAATCGGCCACCCTCCGACACCCCTAAGGTATGTAATTGGTGAGGAAATGAAGTATTAAATTCAAATTTTTAGTGTAACCTTACATCTAGTATTGCCTACTTTTAAGTTTCATGACATAAAAAAGTCTTCCTTCCTGATGTTTTATTTATCATTTAATGCTTGATTTTATTCCTTATGTAAATGTATACTCGAGTATAAAATACGCTATATCACCTTACAAAACTTAAGCATAACATGTTAGGCTCGGAACTAGTATGTAACGGATGACTTACTATTAAATTCCTTTAGGAAATGGCACCACCACCTACGCACACAAATTTGGTACGTGAATTATTGCGAGCGGTACAACATTTGATCAGACCGAGTTAAGCACTGCCACCACAGAGTGCACCTTCATTTGTCTCTAGAGCCATCTCAGTGGTTGAGCAGTTTCGTAGGTACAAGCCTCTGACTTTCAATGGTGGTTCCGACCCACTAACTGTTGAAGAGTGGATTAGAGGTTTGGAGCGCATCTTTCAACACATTGCTTGTACGGATGCACAAAAGATACCATGCGCAGAATTCATGTTTGTTGAAGCAGTTAGTCACTGGTGGGAATCTGTCTCATGCACTGGGACGGAAGAACAGCAGCGTGACCTAACTTGGGAGCAGTTTAAAGATGAAGTGATGGCAAAGTACTTCCCACAAGCCCTGAGAGATTTCAAAGAATCAGAGTTCCTACAGCTTAGAAAGGGAAAATTCTCACTTATTGATTATGAGAGGCAGATTGAACAACTCTCAAGGTATGCCCCGTACTTAGTGGATACGGAAGTTAAAAAGATCAGAAGGTTTGAAAATGGACTACAACCAGAGATCGGTATAATCATTATGTCTCACCGTTTCACTTCATACCGAGAAATGTTGGAGAGGGCTCATACTATTTCATATCAAAGGACTACATTTGAATAGTATTCTCAATAGGGCAAAGAGTCATGGGAAAGAAGAAAGTTGAATGATCAAAGCAAGGACAAACATAACTGGCCGAATAAAGGACCGAGCACAGGAGTTCACATTGGTGGGACAAATGGGGTTATTACACTTTGTCCTAGGTGTAATAAACCACATAGGGGCAAATGCTTATTTGGGAAGAACATATGTTTCTGATGTGGTAAGCCGGGGCATATCGCTTTGAATTGTACAAAGCCTCCACGAAAGAAGGATGATGACCAGGAAAAGGACAAAAAAGGGAAGGCTCAAGCTTTTGCACTAAATTAGCATGAGGCGGAGCAAGATCCAAACGTGATAGCAGGTATTTTATTATTCGAAGTACCTGTTTATTATGTTCTTGATTTTGCATTCCCCATTACAAAGTCTGACATCAAAATTCTTTAAAAAAAAATAGGTATTTTGTTATTATCTGATGCACCCGCCTATGTACTTTTTGACTCTGGGGCTACAAATTCTTTTATCTCTGCATCATTCGTTATTAAGTCTGGCATTGCATGTGTGAAAATGGATAATGCATTAGAGGTTAGCATTCATTCAGGAAGAACTCTTTCTACAAATAAGTTGACTAGGGCTATAAAGTTAGAGATTGATGGAAATATAGTAATGGCGGACTTATACCTTTTGGAGATGAAATATTTCGACATAATTTTAGGCATGGACTGGTTGGGACTCAATCATACGATAATTCGATATCATGAGAAGGAAGTGTTATTTCATAAACCAGGAGAAGAAGAGTTTCATTTCTTTGGAGCAAAGTCCAAGACTCTACCACGTCTGGTGTCTGCCTTACAAACGGAGAAGATGTTGAGAAATGAGTCATGCCAGGGATTCCTAGTTAATATTAATGGCCCCAAACATACAAAAACAACCGTCAAAGATATTATGTTGTGCAAGACTTTGCAAACGTATTTCCAGAAGACCTACCAGGTATTCCACAAGATAGGCAAGTGAAATTCACAATTGACTTATTTCTCGGAGCGGCACCAGTGTCTAAGGCCCCGTATCGAATGGCACCGAAAGAACTCCAAGAATTGAAGTTACAATTAGAGGAGTTGCTGGAAAAAGGTTTCATTCGACCAAGCATATCTCCTTGAGGCGCTCCAATGCTTTTTGTGAAGAAGAAGGATGGGAGTATGAGGATGTGCATTGACTATCGAGAATTGAACCATGTAACTATCAAAAATAGATACCCCCTGCCAAGAATAGAAGATTTATTTGACTAGTTAAGGGGTGCAATGGTGTTTTTGAAGATCGACTTGAGGTCGGGGTATCATCAGCGGAAGATCAAGGCAAGTGATATACCAAAAACTGCTTTCAGGACTCGTTACGGACATTTTGAGTTCACTGTCATTCTTTTCGATTTGAGTAATGCTCTACCGATATTTATGGACCTAATGAACCGAGTGTTTTATCAGTATTTAGACCAATTTGTTATAGTATTGATTGATGATATACTTGTGTACTCTAAGGATAGGAAGCAGCATGAGGAACAACTCCAAGTAGTACTTGATACTTTGAGGAAGAAGAAATTATATGCTAAATTCAAGAAGTGTGAATTTTGGCTCGACCACATAGGTTTTCTCGATCATGTAGTTACTGTCCAAAGAATTGAAGTAAACCCAATTAAAGTGGAAGCAGTGACTAATTGGCCTAGCCCATCCAATGTAAGTGAAGTTCACAATTTCTTATGATTGGCCGGCTATTATCGCATATTTATTGAGGGTTTCTCAAAAATAGCAGGTCCGATGACTCAGTTAACAACAAAAGGTACGAAGTTTCAGTGGACGGAAAAATGTGAAAAATGTTTTCAAGAACTCAAGTAGAGACTAGTTTCAGCTCCTGTATTGACAATACATGAAGGTTCAGAGGGATTTGTGATCTACAACGATGCCTCCAAGCAGGGTTAGGGTTGTGTACTGATGCAGCATGGAAATGTGGTTATTTATGCCTCGAGACAGTTGAAGTAGTATGAACAAAACTATCCAACGCACGATTTAGAGCTTGCAGCAGTAGTTCACGCCTTAAAGATATGGCGTCATTATCTCTATGGTGGAAAGTGTGAAATTTATACAGACCACATGAGTCTTAAATACTTCTTCACACAGAAAGAACTGAATATGAGATAGAGGAGATGGTTGGAACTAGTGAAAGATTATGACTGCATGATTCATTACCATCCGGGAAAGGGTAATGTAATTGCAGATGCCCTAAGCAGAAAGACAGGATCAAAGTTAGCAGTTCTACCCACGATGCGGAAAAACTTGATAAGGGACTTTGAGAAATTGAGATTGGAAGTTATCACGCCACCGACTCAGACTATAGCAAGAGTAAGAGCGTTTATGATTTGGCCTACTCTTCGGGATCGAATCAAGGTAGCACAGAATAAGGATCCATTTCTATAGAAGATAAAGGCTGAGGTTGGCAAAAACAAATGTATGGGATTTGAAATGTCTGCAGATAATGCGCTGACTTTCAAAGGAAGGTTATGTGTACCTAAAGATGAAAGTATAAGAAATGAGATACTGAAAGAGGCTCACTCTACCCCGTATTCAGCACATCCAGATGGTAAGAAAATGTATCGAGATCTCCGAGATACATTTTGGTGAAGGAATATGAAGAGAGGAATTAATCAGTTCATTGAAAAATGTATTATCTATTAGCAAGTCAAAGCAGAACACCAAAGGCCATCAGAACTATTGAAACCGTTGGATATTCCAGAATGGAAGTGGGAACACATAACGATGGACTTTGTGGTAGGCCTTCTAAGGATAGCAAAAGGTCACAATGCTATCTGGGTAGTCGTTGATCGTTTGACGAAGTCAGACGAAACTGAGTTTAGCACTGCTTATCATCCTCAGACGGATGGACAATCAGAAAGAATCATCCAAACTCTGGAAGATATGTTGAGGGCATGTGTTTTGGATCTTGGAGGTAGTTGGGAGACACACCTGCCTTTAGTGGAGTTTGCTTACAACAATAATTTTCAGGCCATTATAGGTATGGCCCCATATGAAGTTCTTTATGAAAGGAAGTGCAGATCCCCTGTCCATTGGGATGAGGTTGGAGAGAATAGAATTTTAGGTCTTGAAATTATCGAACGAACAGTTGGGGCAGTTGACAAAATTAGAGCTAAAATAAAGACAGTACAGGACTGACAAAAAAGTTATGCAGATCGTAGGAGAAAGGATTTGGAATTTAGTGTGGGTGACAAAGTTTTCCTTAAAGTAGCACCCATGAATGGTGTATTGAGATTTGACACGAAGGGAAAGTTAAGACCGTAATTTTTTGGACCTTTCGAGATCCTTGAAAGGATTAGTGTTGTGGCTTACCAACTTGACTTACCACCTAAACTTGTAGCAGTGCATAACGTGTTTCATATATCGATGCTCAGAAAATATGTTCATGACCCCAATCATGTAATATGTTATTAGACATTGAATGTACAGAAGGACTTATCATATGAAGAAATTCTGACGATGATTTTGAATAGAAAAGTGCATCGGCTAAGAAATAGAGAAGTTCCCCTGGTCAAGGTCTAATGACAAAATCATGGACTCGACGAGCCAACCTGGAAAAAAGAAGATGAGCTTAAAACCAAGTATCCGAACTCTTCGTTTAACCAAGGTAAATTTCGAGGACGAAATTTTTTTAAAGATGAGAGATTGTAACACTCCGAAAATTTTAGAACAAAAGTGAATGCTATATTTTATATTTTGAAAATTTGAGGACTAAAATGAAATAGCTTTTAAATTCATATTTTACTTGGGCTAAATAATTAAGTATCGATAGAACAAGATTTTATATATCGATGTTGGGCTCGTTATGTAGCTCGTATTAAATAAAGTACAATGGACTCGAGAAATAATTATTCCGAACAAGTTATGTCCATGTTTTTTAGGCTAAAAGATATTGTCTAAATTTATAATAAATTATTCATTTTAAGACTTTCCATTCCCACGTGAGCTATATTGTTGAAAAAGAAGAGAGAAATTTATTTCCCAATTGGTCATGATTTGATGTTGATAGATGAGGAAGTTTCAATTTTAAAATAATTTATTTACCTTGATTTGGGGGAGTGACAAGAATTTTCAATTATTATAAATTTAATATTATTTAATTATATTGATTTTGGGAATTTATATATCACGTATAGATCCGTGTAGATTGGATATAGCTAGAATAAAGGAATCTTCTCTCTTTTATGGTAGGAATGATATAAAAATATTATAGTATTGTCAACATCTTGGAAATACACGAAAATCATATATTGTACCCCCATTACATCAACTATATTTGATTGAGATTGGTAATTTCCTTGTTTGAGTTAAAACCAATTGGTTGACTCGTGTGTAACTAGAAGGAAAATAAGTAAATTATGGAAAAATGTGACTTTATTGTGTCATATAAATATGATAGATGGTACAAATGTGGAGAAGCTTTATCTACCATAATAAGTGTTTCACGTTAGGAATAAGAGAGTTACAATATATTTTCTTGAAAAAAAAAAAAAAGAAGTCTTGATCGAGAATCTACTGTCTTTCTTTCAAGAAAATTCTTTTCATCAATTAAGGTAGGATTACAAGGTGCAAGTGGTTAGTCTCGTTTAATTTATTTCTTCATGTTGCTAAATGTTACACTCATAAAAGTTACGATATGATATGATATGAAATGGCCATCCAGTACCAAAGATATGACATGATATGAGCTCTTTCCAGAATCTAAAGATATAATATGACGGTATGATTATTTTGATGCATGATTGAATATTTTATTCGGGATTGCACCATTAATCGTGTCATACTGAGTATTCTTTATACTCATCCCTTTTCCCTACCTTATAAGTTAGTACGGGTCGTGTCGGAGTGTGGTGGCTAGATAGTGTGGTTGTGCCTCATTTCATGGGACAAAACTCTAAAATCTAGCACATAACTTTATTTCTATTTAATATTATTGCAATAAACATTTATGTTTAATTTAATTATTTGGACAAGTTCGCTATAAATTTAGTTGCATGTTTTCTAGGATATTAACATTCCCATCTCTTTAAATGTTTAAATTGCACTTCGGATTTCAGTTAAGATTTATGATATTTGGTGTAAATCCCATCTTACCTTTCTGCCATTTAAAAACTATTGAATGCTGAAACGGACAAGTGGCTGCATAAACGTCAACAGTTATATATTTTTTTTGGTCACTTATCATTAAAAGATTTAAATTCAATGATTGAATACATGTATGGTGCTGTACACTTTTATAAAAACCAGAAATTATGCATGGGGCTACACACTTCAATTAAAATCAGGCATGTATGTTTTAAAAGTTGTAAAATACCTTGTGGTTGTGTCAATTGTATAAAAGGGATGAGAGGAATATATGTATTAAAGCTTTTACTCTTTCACTTGACACTATTTTATTTCAGGATAACATTATTATAAACCCATTTTATTTTTGAAGAAACGTTTGTGTTCACGAAATTATTTCTTTCGATTTAAAACTACCGCAAGTGTACGGTTCGTTAACAAGTAATAAAGTGGATTAAATGAGTCCAAATATCGTCCCACAGAGATTGATTAGTTTAATTTTATCTATCGTCACCTTAACCGAAACAATAGAAATTCTTGATATTTCTGCTAACTAAATTATGATTTAATAACCTACTTATAAATATAAAGCCTAAATTAACTAGATTAAATGCGTGATTATAACTAAATGCATGTTTTATAAAAATATGATAATGAAATGCGTACTAGGATCCCGAATCCCCTTATATCAATTCTCTTTAATCCAAATTTTATAAAATTGACAACACGATTCAATTATAAAGACCAATATTCCTAATTTGTTTAACAATCTCTCTCGAGTAGAATTAAACCTATTTTCACATGCGATCCAACTATATTTCTATGAGGGATGCGAACATATAAAAATGCATTAAAGATTTATGAATACTTAAAGATCACGTAAAGCATAGCGGTATATTTCTATCCCCTATCGAACTTTACGATAATTAATATAATGTCTAACTTATTTTCCATCTCTTGAGGGTAAAACAAGCCACAAAGCTCATACAACTATTGCGCACATAATTGTAGAGAAAATAAAATCCATGCCAATCATTCAATAATTAAAAACATGTTTTAACGTCAAATTAATAAAATTTAAGATTAAGGATTCATAATATAAGGTTCATCGCAAATCCTAGCACATGAAAATCTAGCCTAACATAATGAGAAATAAAGAGAAAAACAATAATTAAAATCAAGGAAGAACATCACCCAATTGATTCTT
Source organism: Olea europaea var. sylvestris (assembly GCF_002742605.1). Lineage (NCBI taxonomy): Eukaryota > Viridiplantae > Streptophyta > Magnoliopsida > Lamiales > Oleaceae > Olea > Olea europaea. The sequence goes on along the minus strand of NW_019241902.1, from coordinate 37,189 downwards.
GAAGTGAAATCTTGAATCTTGAAGTGGATTGCCTTATTTTTGCCTTGTTCTTTCTCTCCAAATCCTCCAAAATTTTGTATAATCCCCTCCAATTCTATAAAAGTGGCGTCCCATCATTCTGGTCGAGTTTTAGTTTATATAGAACCCTAAAAATCTTGTTTCCATAAGAGTTTCGGCGAAATAAGGAAACTGCTGAATCGGCCCCGAATCTTGTTCTATGCGACCGCATAGTACATTTCTATGCTGTCGCATAGAGTAAAAAAAAATTTTGAGAAAAAGTTCTAGGGAGGCTTCTATGCGACCGCATAGAATTTATACTATGCGACCGCATAGTTATACAATTCTTTTCGTTGGACAGTTTTTAGTATTTTGGTCATAACTTTCTCTTCTAATCTCCGATTGAAGTAATTCAAAGTGCATTGTCAAGAAAACTCAAAGATCTACACTTTTGATAGAAATAGACTTCCTCAAATTGTGATTTTTTCTATGTCGAAAATGGATCTAAAGTAAAGATTAAAAATCACGAGCATAGCTTTTTCGCCTGAAAGTTGATATTTGATAATATTTCGATCATATTTCAACTCTTGACTCCTTTCCTCATCCGATTAACCTCTAAAACTCTTGAATCTTCATTCCATTTCCCGTCTCATCTATGAATTATTTGCAACTTGGTCCCCGAACTATCACTTTGCTCCAGTTTAGTCTTTTTTCGGCTCTTTTCTTCTGAATTTCACCATGTTCATCGGTGTTCCCTACAATTCACAAATATAACGAGATTAAGTCACAATTCAATCATTTTGCTCATTATTAAGTCATGTTTATGACCTAAATAAGTGTGCAAAAACACACTTATCAGTTTGGTAGCGACTTAAACTTTAAAGAAAAAAAAATTGAGACATTACAAAATCCGTCTGCATCGAAATAGCCAATCTCCTCAACACGATAACCAAACTCTCCAAACCAAACCATCGTCTTCTGAAAGGTGTCCACAAGTGATACCTAAACCCAAATCCCGGGTTCCCAAAATTCCATCGAGGAATTACTGTTGACCAAATGAGATCAAAGCACACCCTATAGCAGAAACCATACCATATGCTAGATCAAAAAGCCAATTGCTAAAACTGTCGCTTTCAACGTCCTCAAAAACATCCCAGATATTATTGACATCACAGACCGTACGCTTTATGAGTCCAACCCTAGTAAATGAACACAGTGTATCTGTAGAAATTGGTGGCAAAGGAGAATCACCAACGCTCTCCCTAGCAATGTTCTTAACCAACTCAAAGCACCCCACAAGAGGTACTGTACCAAACTGTATATCTACCACAATACTGAACTTGTCCAAATGTCTCTTAATTAGTTTTGGGCTCCTCTACAAAATGTACAACTGAGATCTTCTTCGTCCTTCAAGTATTACCCGGACACCCCTTTGGACCCTAAGGACTCCACCTTCACTAGAGAATTTATACCCTTTTACATCCAGGGCACTCAACAATATGAGATTCCTTTTCAGGTCTGGAACATGTTGAACCTACACAATTGTTCTGACCGTTCCATCCTGCAACCTTAGTTTGACTTGACCGATTCCAGTAATACAGCAAGACTCGTTGTTTCCCATCACAACTCCATCTTGCTGAAAAGTCTCATATGTATGAAATAAATTTCAGTTGGAACACATATGATGCTAACATGCTGTATCGAGAATCCACTCCTATTTAGGCCTGGACTTTACGTCAAAAACCATGGTCAACATAATATCTCTTCCATCCGAAAAATTCTCGACAAGATTAGTCACGTCTGAATTACAGAATTGCCTCTATAATTTGCAGCTAAATCACCTTTAGCTTGCAACTTGTCATAATCATTCTCATAATCATTCTTTACGTGTCCTCTTCATCTGTAGTAGAAGCAATACAAATTGTTTTTCCCTCTCAATCTGCCCATCCGTCGACCACCATGAGATACAAGAGCTTTATCATCACTCGATCTAGCTCCAACAAGATGCTTTAATTTGTCCTTTGAATGCAAAGCATCATAGACATCGTCTATAGTCAACATATCACGACTGTACAAGATGGTGTCCCAAAATGATGCATAAGAGCTAGCAACGAACATAACAGGATTAAGGCAAGATCCTCTTCATCATACTTAACCTCCAACGGCAAAGGCAGAAGGGAGCTTAACGACCAAGAAACCACCGATTTTGCTTGGTGGGCTGGGAATCCAAGAAAAGATTCTATATCCTCGATTCAAATGGAAGAAATGAGTTTGGATCTTTAGTGGACCTCTCGGTAGGATTCGAACCTAGATGAAGTTCTGACCATCTATTCCTTGAACACGGTAATATGGTCTTCCAACGACCCTCATTCCGCCATTTAATGGGAATACAGCTTTTGCTTTAGAACTAGTTTACTAGTAAGACTCTTGGTCATACATAACTGCTCTAGTTTCAACCACAAAGCAGCTGATATTTTCTTCTTCAAGACATCCTACATAATATTGTTGGATAGATGAAGATAAATCAACGACAAAGCCTTTTGATGCCTCTGATGTCTAATTAGCTGGCATCTTCTCAAAAATCAGCAACACATCATCCAAATTCAACTGCGTAAAAATAACTCTCATCGTTACCTGCCACAAAGAAACCTTGTATTGCAAACCAATTGCGGAATATCATACATCAAAGCAGTCATCTATGAAAAACCTCAACCAATCCACAACAAGAACCAAGCTCTGATATCACTTGTTGGATCCGAAAGAATTGTATTGAATGAGATTAACAACGCAATATGAAGTAATGAAGATCGTGACGAGAAACAAAATATAAAAGTAAAGAAATTAACAAAGAGAGTTAATCACAGAAGAACGACATTTTATTAGTTAACAATATGGAGAGAAATACAAGAACTCAACAATTATTGCTCAAAAAAAACTAAAAGAGGATACCACTATTTATAGATACATGGCTTAGCATAAAGATGGAAATAATGTGGAATAAGAAAATAATATGTTTCCATAAAAATCAAGTGAAATATAAGGAAACAATTTTTCCCACGTGAAAATAAGGAAATAATTTATTTCCAAAAAATCCACCCTAATGTGGGTCACAAACCCAACACAATGGAGGTCTTCAAATTTAAGCAAACAATGACACTACTAGTATCCGCAAACTATTTTGTCTAACATTCAACAATGATGAGAAGATGTTAGAAGCTTGTAAAAAGAAACAATGAATCTCTGGCTCAGGTCCTTCCAGAAACTGATAAGAAAAGCTTGGCAATCTTTGCATCTCAAATGTTTAGTCAATTTTTTTATGATAAAGTTGTATACAAATGCATAAAAGAAATTTTGTCATTAAATTTTGGATTAGCTCCAAAACTAAATGGCACACTCTTTCCCTTTGATTTTCTAAGATACCATCATGCTGTTTGACATAATATCACAATTGGAATTTACATTAACATTTAACAATGTGATGCATTTAAATAAACATCATATGCCTTTTATATAAATTGTGGAAGCATCCTTATGAAGTTTTATTGACCAATTCAACAAATTTGAACAAGGCCCAATAATATTTATATGAAGACTCTTTGCATATGTGTCCATTCGTTTTTGTAGTCCATACAATGAAATTGCAAGTTGAGGGTAAAGTTTTGGATTACTACTTATTGTTTTTGTCCGGAAATTATGGGAATCATTGCATTGATATTCGTTCCATTTGATACGTTTTTGCTAAGCAATTAAGATGTATGTGGTAGAGAGTAGAGGAGGATGTTAAGGCACATGGCCTACGATAATCCTAGAGAAGCTTGGTTGGATTCACCCTCAATCGGATTCAATATTCTGCACAATTGGAATAAACTCTAGATCAATTTTGTTGGGTGCCTTTTGGATCCTAGAAAAAATTCACTAAAGCGAGTAGAAGCCACTACAGGATGCCGCGTGTATATTAGAGGAGAGGGGGTTTAAAAAAGACTTCGAAGAGGTAATGCAAGTGCTCTCCCTATATGATGAATTTTTGTGGTGTTATTAGTATTTATAAAAACTAATTCTGAAATAGCTATATTCTTGATTGAAAACCTGTGATGATGCACACAACAAAAGGGTCAAGAAAAAGTAAAAGTAAAGAGGGACATTTTTTTAATTCTTTTCAACAAAGTAGGCTCCTTTGCATGTACCCAAATATGAAGTCCACATTATAGCCATTATTGGTTATATTTAGATCTGATTTTTATAAATTCAGTATCGTACTAGGTTTCCATCCCTTGGAATCTATAAGTCTTGTAATTCATTATTAAAGATCCCAAGTACAGATTTTTAAGCTTTCCCTTGTGATCATGGATACAATTCAATCTTCAGCATAATGCTCAAAGGATTATGGGAGTAAATTTTAGGTTTGTTGTTTGCTTTTTGCTCTTCAACTTTTAATAATTTCATAGAATGTCCATGCTATGATATATGCTTTTGCAATGATTCCCAACAGCCTAACTGAAGAAATCCCGAAATTATGAGATACTAGAATATTTTGTATATTATGTTTAGTTAGGAAAAATTTTATTCTTTCCTTATTTTATTTTATTTTTATTTAGAAGATTACATTCCTTCTCGTCATTCCCTATTGTACTATATATTGAGTACAGGAGATTTGTAATATTATTGAGAAATATAGAATACATCTTTTTCTCAATCAATACATATGGTATCAAAGCCACGACTCTAATCCAAATAAGGTAGGTCAATGGCAAAAAACACCAGCCGAAATTCTGCAAATTTTGAGTTTGTTAGAAATGAAACAGAAGTCGCTCCAACCTTGAGTTCATTTGGAATGGATAATTCTTCCTTCCAACTTGCGGTGGAAAAATTTAATGGACGAAACTACAGGGAATGGGCACAATCAATTAAATTCATTGTCGAAAGAAAAGGAAAAATAGGATACCTTACCGGAGATGCAAAGCAGCCTACAGACGTGAATCTTCAAAAGAGATGGAAGTCTGAAAATTCCATGGTCATGGCATGGCTTGTGAACTCAATGAAGCCTTCAATTGATAAAACCTACCTCTTCATGCCAAGAGCTCGATATATATGGAAAGCATCCCGTGAGATGTACTCTGAAGAAATAGACTCGTCTCAAATTTTTAAAATTAAAACAAAACTCTGGAAATTGAGGCAAGGAGAAAGAGAGGTGACAGATTACAACATGGAAATGACAAATTTCTAGCAAGAATTGGATTTGTAAGTCGATGAGGAATGGGATTGCTCCAAATATAGCGCTCGATACAAAAAACAGTTGCAAAACAAATAGGTCTATGAATTTTTGGCAGGATTGAATCGAGAACTGGACGTGCGAGGAAGGATACTGGGCCATCAACCATTACCATAGCCACATGAAGTATTCATCGAAGTCAGGCGAGAGGAGAGTCGACGACTCATAATGTTGAAGAAAAAGATTGGGCCGGCTGGGAGTGATATGTTAGCCCTTACCTTGGTCAATTTAAATGGGCCAACAGGTGTTAATTTAAATGGGCTAGCAGGTTTACACGAAATTGGGCCTATACATAGGTATAATGGAGTTGGGCCAAACATGAATGCCACCAATGCTAAGAAGACCTATTTTAATGGGCCTAACGGGTCAACCCAGAATTTTAGAAGAGGAATCAAAATTGGATCGAGTCCAAAACAAAAGGGATGCTTGTTCGCTAAAATCCAACACCACAGTGCAAAGGTCACATTTAAGTAATAAAGTGGACATTTTAAGTCCGGGTTATCGATCCCTCGAGTAATGTTTACTTTAGATTACACAACTTTAATTAATTTAATTTTAACAATAAAAGAAACAAACACACAATAACTATTTAGATTTTGGAAAAACAACTAAAATTCTAGAAAATATAAAAATCTTGGAAATTTTGGAGGCAAACGTGATTGGGATTCATGGTGTCGATTAATTGTCACCTAATTAATTTCTCCACATGCCAAATTTTCAATTTTAGTTAATTACCTCTCTCGAGCGAAATTAACCCTAATTGATTGGTTTAACCTACTATATCTCTATGTCGATTAAAACCAAACAATTCCATTATAACCAAACAATTACATTATATCACCTAGGGTTTGGGGTATATCTCTATCCCCTACACAAACCTAGGGTTTTTACTATTTGGTTTAAAATGCATAGTCTTCTCCCGAACGATGCACAATTCACTAAACACAATCATTCATTGACCACATAAATGAAAATGCATGAAATACAATAGTAGAAACACATGAAAATAAATAACTTAACATTAAAGTGCAAATATCAAAATTATTTAAAAGCTAGGTTAAACTAATACCATAAATCCCAATACAACAACTTAGTCCATATTGTATAAATGATAAAAATGAGAATATTTTGTACAATACGTTACAAGTTTGACAAAATAATTAAGAAAATATAAAGTTATAGATACAACCCAGTTTGAAGCTTGACTTTGATTTTCACAAATATTTCTTCACCTCCTTGAATGATTCTCCTTTGTGCTCTATGATTTGCTCCCAAAAATACCGAGGGAAAGAAAAGAAAACAAAGAAGAAGAAAAGAAAAGAAAGAAAATGAAAAGGAAAGTAAAAAGAAAGAAAATGAGGCTAGGGTTTTCTTTCCAAGATGAAGAATGAATGTAGAAAAGGGGGAAAATGGTGTTTAAAAAGTATGAAACCGTCCCAACCAAATTGCAAGAAAAGGCCCTTGAAAAATTAAAATGTGCGCACAGGTCCTGATTTTCAACTTAAGGCCCAAGTCTAGTACAAAATGAGGAGAGCCCACCTTAGTCCTTTGGTTGCTCATAGTTGCCCAAAATTTAGCCTAAGGACTAAGGCGTTCGCCTTAGCTACTGGCTTAGGCTTGTGTCTTAGCCTTCTTTTTCCTTCCTTCAGTTTAGTCACCGAAGAATTGTACAGTTGGTCCTTCAACTTTTATCTTATATATTTTAGTCCTCAAAATTTGACTTTTCTTTCAATCAAGCCCTCCAAAAATTACAACCTTATGTCCTCAACTTTCAGAGCTTGTGCACTTTGGTCCACAACTTCACATTTTTGTGTGTTTTTGGTCTGTTTTCACTCCATTTTACCTTGTTCTCTTTTATTGGGTGATTTTTAGCCTACAAAAGCAAATATTACCTAATTGTGAGTAGAATTTCATTCATTTTATCAATTAAAAGCATATTTAAGCTTTAAATAAATGTGCAAAAACACACTTATCAATGGCCATGGTGTGACCATTATCGTAAGCCTGGACATGATGAAAATACGTATTGAGATATACATGGAAAACCAACAAACTAGAAGCCAAGATAGAATTCTAGAAATAACGCCTATCAATCCGCAGTCAATTCCACTGAGATAAAAACCTCAACTTCAAAGGGTGCATTGAATCCCGAATAACTAAAACAACTCTATAAAATGTTCTCCGATTTCCAAACATACGGTCTGACAAGTTCATCAGCCCACAAAGGTAATTTCTTAAGAGCTCTTAATACTACCATATCCCTTTTCCCAAGTATCATAGATTATTGATTCAGGGGCGTCCAACCATATGACGGATTGCCATAGTCTATTTTTTACATTTTTACATTGTGTTGGGAATCTCAAAGTCAAAATTGCAGATGGCTCACTCGCTTCAATAGCTGGAAAAAGGTGTATTCACATCATTAACTCAATTACTTTAAATAATGTTCTCCATGTTCCAAACCTATCCTGCAACTTATTGTCCATTAGTTAATTGACGAGACTCAAATTGTTCCGCTAATTTTTTTCCCTTCTCATTGTATCTTTTAGGATCTATTATTGGGAAAGACGATTGGCAATGCTAAAGAATATGAGGGACTTTACTACTTCGACAAGACGGATGTGAGTAAACAATGTCAATTTCCTAGTTGCGATTCTGCAATTGTTCCTATGGATAGTAACATACTTTTATGGCATTATAGAATGGGGCATCCAAATTTTCAACACTTGAAACATGTATTCCCTTCAATATTCTCGAATAAAAGTTCTTTTGAGATTCAATGTGAAATGTGTGAACTCGCAAAACACCATCGCTCCCTATTCCCGAAATCCACATACAAATCATTCAAACCATTTACCATGACTCATAGTGATGTATGGGGATCTTCACGAATCCATAATCTCGCCCACACAAAATGGTTTGTCACATTTATCGATGACTATACACGAATTTGCTGGTTCTATATGTCAAAAGAGAAAACTAAAGTCTGGTCAGTGTTTATAAATTTCCACTCGATGGTAAAAACCCAATTCCAAAGCACAATTCAAATTCTACGCACTGATATTAGGACAGAATATTTCAACAATACCCTAAAAAACTACCTCCAAGAAAATGGGATAAACCACGAAAGTTCTTGCGTCAATACCCCTCAACAAAATGGGATCACTTAACGAAAAAATAGACACTTACTTGAGGTTGTTCGTGCCCTAATGTTCACTACAAACATGCCTACAAAATTTTGGGGGCACGCCATTTTAACATCAACTTATCTTACAAACTGAATGCCTAGTCGTATCCTCAACCTCGAATCTCCCCTACAAAGATTCCAAAAATCCTTCCCTAACTCTAGTCTGACTTCAAAAATACCTTTAAGAGTGTTTAGTTGTACAACATTTGTCCATGTCCACTCTCATCATCGAAACAAACTAGCACCTCGTGCACTTAGGCGTCTATTCATTGGTTATTCACCCACACAAAAGGGTTATAAATGCTATGATCCCACCATAAACAAAGTATTCATCCGCTATGACGTCACATTTTTTGAAAAAACTCCTTACTTCCAAAAACCTTCTCTTCAGGGAGAGAAATCAAGTGAAGGTCGGTTCTTGGAAATTACTCTCTCTATCTGAATCCATCTCAACCACTGAATCTACTAAAGAAGACAATTTGAACTCAGGGGGAGTTACAAAAAAACAACATAACAAAGAGACGTTAGACTACTCAAGGAAGTCGAAGTCAAAGTATAAGGGAGACCTCACACTCGAGGCACAAAAAGAGGCAGAACCGGTAATAGATCCAAATGTTCAGGTAACCACCTCTGAAACCTTTGGCATTAACCTGCCTATTGTTTTCAAGAAACAAACTCGATCATACACCATACACCATATATCTAAATTCATAGCCTATAAAGCCTTATCTCCAAGATTTCAAAATTTCATCTCTAACCTTAAAAGTGCAAAAATTCTAAAAAAAATCCAGAAAGCCTTAGAAATTTCCAAGTGGAGAGAAGCTTTGATAAAAGAAATGAGGGCTTTAGAGGAAATGAAACATGGGATGTGATGGAACTACCAAAAGAAAAAGTCTGTAGGGTGCATATGGGTGTTTAATGTAAAATACAAAGCAGATGGGACAATCAAAAGGTACAACGGTCGTCTGGTTGTAAAAGGGTATACTCAGGCCTATGATATAGATTATACAGAAACGTTTGCACCTATAGCAAAGTTGAAAATAATTTGAGTACTTTTATCTCTAGCAACAAATTTGGATTGGTCACTCCAACACTTGACATAAAAAAAAATGCATTCTTGAATGGTATGTCGGATGAAGAAGTCTTCATAACACTACAGCCTGGCTTTTGTACAAAGAATGGAGACAATAGGGTATGTAAATTTAAAAAATCACAGTATGGGCTCAAATAGTCTCCTCAAGCATGGTTTGATAGATTTGCAAGAGTGTTAAGAAATCAGGGATATCAACAAGCTCAGTCAGATCACACTATGTTTTTCAAATTATTTGAAGATGGGACAAAAGCTATTCTGATCATATATGTGGATGATATAGTCCTTACTAGAGACAATACAATTGAGATGGGAAGACTAAAAAGAAATCTAGGTACTGAATTTGAAGTGAAAAATTTGGGATCAATGAGATATTTTTTGTGGGATAGAAGTAGCCAGATCAAAAAGGGGCATCAGTGTTTCACAAGGAAAATATGTTCTGGACTTACTAATTGAAACAGGTATGCTTGGATGCAAGCCAAGTAAAATCCTATAGATGCTAGTAAGAAAATAGATGACAGTGAAAAATGTATTGAGAAAGATAGGTATCAACGATTAGATGCATTCGCCAAAGGAAGCTCATCTAGAAGCAATATATGAGATTCTAAAATACATGCAAGGTTCTCCTTGAAAAAGCCTGCTCTTTAAGAAAGATGGGAAGAAGGAAGTAGAAGTATTCACTGATTCTGATTAGGTTGGATCAATAGAAGACAGAAGATCAACTACTGGCTACTGTACTTTCGTATGGGGAAACCTAGTAAGTGGAGAAGTAAAAAATAGAATGTAGCAGCTAGAAGCAGTACTAAAATAAAATTTAGAGCAGCTACCCAAGGAATATATGTGAAGGATTGTGGATTAAGAAACTCTTAGAAGAATTAAAAGTCACTGTGAGAGTCCAATCAAACTATTCTGCGACAATAAAGTAGCTATCAACATCTCTCTCAACCCAGTTCAACATGACAGAACTAAACATATAGAAGTAGACAGACAATTCATTAAGGAAAAAGTTGAAAATGGAACTATTTGTATGATATATGTTCCAACTAAATATCAACAGACATCTTCAACAAAGGACTACATCAACAAACTTTTGATGAGTGCATTGCAAGTTAGACATTATAATTCTTAGATTTCTTGTTTACTTTTTGCTCTTTAACTTTTGGCAACTTCTTTGAATGGCTATGCTATGATACATGCTTTTGCAATGATTCCCAGCAGCCAAACATTATAATTGTAAACCTCAATGGAAAGGAAAAAGGGCAAGCTTGTATTCAAGGTTAACTTTATTCTCAATAATCTTAAGAGTTGACTATATGAATTTTTTGCAGTAACGTTTTGTTTGACCCAACTCCCTCACGAAGTTGAGGCTTAAATTCTTTGTTCCTCCAAATTATTATAATTGTTAATCTAATATATTGACTTCAAAATCTAGCTGAAACACCTATTATGTTGACGTAATTAGAGACGGTATTGTATAATTCATTCTAGAGATTCATACTTATAGCCACTTAATTATTTTTGTCTTAAATTACTAACTGTATTTGATTCACTTTGTGCCTGTCAATGTTAAGGAAGAAAAACTATGGGGACGGCCAGGTTATGAACATTTGAATGAACCTTTCCACATCTTGGTTGAGGATGATTTACCTGTTAATGTTGTTGATATCAGACTGAGGCAAGCACAAGAGATAATAGAAGAACTGGTCAGACCTGTGGTATTAATCTCTAACCAATCTTTCTTTGAAAAATCAGACAATTTCGTTTCTTTGAGCTATTCACTACCCAGTAACGACACAAATGGTAATCTGTCGAATTGCTGACCAGAACTACACAAGCTGAAACATGTAAAATCACGCATATTAAGAATAATCCATTACTATGTTTTCATTTTTGTACAGGAAAGGCAGCAATTGCATGAACTAGCCCTGCTAAATTCAAATTTCAAAGAAGAGAGTCCTGGACCAGGTGACAGCGTCTCACCTTTTAATACCAGTGGAATGAAGCGTGCAAAAATAGGACATTAAAAGATCAAAATCTATCTGTTGTTTGAAGAATTCTAAGATTCGTACTTGGTATACCTTCCGAAAGACCTCATGTCCACATTCCTAGCTAATTGAAAATGTAACATAGAGGAATACAAGTCTATGAGGTTGATTTCTTTGTCGGATTTTCTATTGTTTCTCTTAATTAACCAACGACAGAAGGAGGAAAAACAAAGAAACAAATAATGTCTATAGGTGTATTTAGATTGATTTTATCAATGTTGGTTATTTATACCCAATCATTGGATTTATTCTTGTGCTTGATTTTATAGGTATCTTCGTTGTTATGATATCTATTATTATTTAAAGATCCCATTATAAATTGACATATTATGTTTTAAGTTGGCTGATTTTGTTGAAGTATGTGTTTTTGAATTCCACTAGATGTTTTATCAAATTATGAAGTGTAGTTATTATGTAGTTAGTTTTCATCCAGTGAGTTCCTGTTAAGTGAAGAATTATGCTACTTTGCTTAAGGTTCCATCATTCTGCCTCCATTTGTTCATTTTGGGCACTTTCCTTTTGCTCGGGTTATGCAAGTCATCAATGTGACATTCTTTTGCGCAATTTGTGGATGAAATTGTCATTCTATTTCTGTTTCCTGGGTGGTTATTGCTCATTTTTTCAAGTGGTTTTTTTTGGTCTTTCGTAGATGGCGCCTTTTTGTTGATGCCACATTTTGATGAAGTTTCTATATTAAGGAGATGAACGATTTGGCAGCTGACTCTATAAAACAGGGCAATTTTTCCCCAGCCTTCCAAAGATGGGGATTGTTGGTTGTTGATACCTTGATGCTCAAATCACTGAGAATTCTTGATGCAAGGAGAGTAAAAGTGAAGAATGGAAACTAGACTTGGAGAGAATGTTTGGCTTAAATTTATGGCAGGCGTTTATACCCCTATTGCCACTTTTTGTGGGCTCAAGATATAGATCATTTGTTAAGGCCTGGAGGATTCTCTATGATTGACAAAGGCTGATAGGATAGGACAAAATTAGTGCATTAATCTCATGTTGTAGTTATTTATCTTCAAAATAATTCTAACCAGGCATTTTTGTTCTGACTTGGCTTGTACCTTTTTCCATGTGATTGAATTATATGTATTTACTTGATTTTACTTCAGTTTGGCCTACATGCTCATTTTTAGGACTAGTCCCGTCTCTTTGTTTTTATTGACTTGGTCAATTCTAGTAGTGGAATAATAGAGGGAAATGAAGTGAATTGACAAAAATAACTTTCAAATAAGTTGTCATGTGGCCAAAAAATTGACATTACGTGTATGAATTTAATTTTTATTGGCTTAAATGCGTAGTTTGGAGTTTTGAAGGCTAAAAAAGTTTGATTAAAGAGTAATTTGATATATGGGGTAAAGTTACGGACCGCAATGTCAAATGCCCCCAACAATGTTATAGTACTAACTAAAATCACTATCACAAATTCACTCGTCTATTGTACTCTACCATTGACTAAGGTTTTAGATTCCATTTGAAGAATTTGCCCTCGTATATTTTGTCTATTACAGATCTAATTCTCTATTTTTTCTTCCTCCAAGCACAATACAGGTACATTGTCAAGATGTTGTTCCATGTTATTTCGATTTTCGATCATAAGATTCTTGATTCTTGAATGGGATCGAGTTTTTGAAACTCGAGTGAGTTTCACCAGTTGTATTTAAGTCCTTGGTTGTGGTTTTAAGATGCTTGAACAATATTCTTGAAGGAATGTCATTTATGATATTGGCAAGGTTGACGGAGTGTTGATCAAAATGAGGCAGGTACTATTGATGAAGGATCGGCCGAAGAGAGAGAGAGAGAGTGGCTGGGGAATTGCAAACTACCAAGGCTACTTCCAACTTCCAAGTAATCTTCCCTTTATTCTGTTAGTTAATCATTAATAAAAAGAATATGTACTCTTTTTTTCTTTCTTTCTTTCTTTTTTATTTTTTTTTAATGAGAAAAGACAGTATAAGTTGTTACCCTATAAATTCATACTTGGGTTTAAATTCTTGTGTTGATAGGACATGATGATAATCTGGTCTCACCACAAGATTTTAAATTAATGTGAAAGACTTACATTAAGCAGCATTATGATGTATTTCCAACACATTATATAAGGAATTTTTATAGAAAAGCCAAGAGTGTAGAAGCTTCCAGTTAGTGTTGGAGGCCAAGCAACGGGGTTCGATAACCTAAAAATGTTAAGGGAAATGTGAGTGTGAGAATGTTAGTGTATAAATGAAATACTCAATTTAGGTAAAAAGATGAAAACACGATCTAAAATGATGAACTATTATTCTAAATTTAAAAACACTAATGGGATAATACGAGGAATACCATCCTTAAGCAGCTATATGATGTTAGTGCCATTCAAGTTTCTTCAAATGAAAATAGAAAGGACATAATAAAAGTAAAATTACAGCAGCATTTTCTTTAACCCAAAGGCATTGTTAAAGTTTACAAGCTAAGATCCATGTGGAAAATTTTAAATTAAATGAAAAGAAATAGTGTATCTTTCAAACAGTGATAGTTTAAGAGTGCAACTGATCTATGATCATTATTGAACTAGTCAACGAGGATTGATGGTAGGGAAAAAGTCACTAACAAGGTTACTTCCAGGGAGATTGTTGGAGACATAAGTACGAGTTTTAGAATAGATTGAAGATGATGGGGCTGATGCTGAGGGTGAGGATTCAGAAGTTATGGTATTTAAGTTTAACTCCAATGTAGTGTTGTCACATTCTAGAAGTGCTGAAGATATGTTTTCGAGCTCTCTCACCACTTCCAACATAGAAGGTCTACCCTTCATTTCATTTTGAGAACACATGATGGCCAATTGCATAAATTTCTTTATACACTCTGAAGGATATGGCCCCATACTCTCGTCTATGATGGAAAACATCATTCCAGATTGACATGCCATGTTAACCTGTAAGTACATATCGTGGAAGTTAATTAGATGATGTTATAAAAGAAAAAGCAAGAACTTGAATGCTCATAATGCATCTTCACACAAATTAGAAATTCATAAATCTATTGTATAATCTTTCTCATTCGTCCAATCAAGCAAGCATATGATCTTAAAATGAATGAAGGCAAACTTATATGAAATCCTCAATAGAGTTTATATGATAGCATAGTGAAATCCTGTGATACCTCTCTCACAAGGTTCCGTCCATGAGATATAGGTTGCCTCCCTGATAAGAGTTCTAGAAATACTACACCAAGGCTATAAACATCGCTTTTTTCCGTTAACTTGTGGGTCAAAAAGTATTCTGGATCAAGATAACCCTGCATATAAGTAAAAACATTGTTTTAATGCCAAAGGGATATGAAAATAGAATGCAAAAATAATTGTTGTGACCAAGTAGTAATTACAGTTTATCAAAAATTGTATCATATTACCATATACGTTTGTAATATCCATCTATAAAATGCAATGCATACCAAATGGGGAAGATATCCATCTATATAATGCAATGTATACCGAATGGGGAAGATCATTCAACCAAACTTTGATGTGGTATCAAAGCCATACCTATAGATGAAATTTTTGAATCTTCTACTGTCGTTCAGTTGTTCTCACCTTCGTGGTTGACAATTTGGTTCAACAGATTTTTCGATGGCATTTTACAGATTTTTAGAACGATAGGTCTCCGATTGAAGCCACCACTTTAGCATAATTTGGTTCTGGGTGATTAGAAAGACTCTCAAACATCTCTGTGGGTGATCTCCTGCCTGTAATCAACACGATTCTCGGCATCTCTTGGGTGAGCAACGGGGTTTCTTTTCTGGCATCTCTTTGTGTGTAATCACCGGGATTTCGGCATCCTGTGTGTGGGCTTGATGTGATTTCAAGCATTTCTTGGCTGGTCGACACTAATTATGTGGAATCGCGTGTCTGGGTATTCGAGTGTCTCCGAAGTTCATAACTTCGATGGTTTGGGCCTCGAGCATAACCTGTGTGTTTTTAACTTGTGGGCTGTTTTTGTTTTGAATGG
This sequence comes from Olea europaea var. sylvestris, assembly GCF_002742605.1. NCBI lineage: Eukaryota > Viridiplantae > Streptophyta > Magnoliopsida > Lamiales > Oleaceae > Olea > Olea europaea. The sequence goes on along the minus strand of NW_019241902.1, from coordinate 21,609 downwards.
GCTTGCCATTTTATTTTATTTTTATTTTTATTTTTTTTGTAGGCTGATTTTGGGTGGCAATTAATTTAGGCTGCATCCTACTTCCTTGTGTGGGCTGATTTTGTTTGGGTTATATTTTGTAATCTTCTATATTACAAAGTTCTGCCGATTGATGCGTTCTATGTTAAGTTTACAGGAAAAATTATATAATATGGGAATTCAATTCAAGATATTCTTAAAAGGAAAGGAGTTTTTGGGTCATATTGATGGGTTTTCTAAGGCAGTTGAAGATACTAAAGATCTCAGTACATGGAAAACAAATTATGCTTGTACTATCTCTTGGATTTTGGGATCCATAGAGTCCCACATGGTGAATAATTTACGCTCTTTCACTACGACTAAGGAGATGCGGAAATACTTGAAGCGGATTTATTGTCAAGACAATAATACACGACGCTTTCAATTGGAGTTAGAAATTGCTAACTACACTCAAGGTAATCTTACTATTTAGCAATACTATTCTAGTTTCCTGAACTTATGGAGCAAGTACTCCAGAATAATTAATGCTAAGGTCTCTGCTGCGGCCTTATCTGCACTATGAGATGTTCAAGAGGTTAGCAATAAGGATCAATTTCTTATGAAATTATGACCCGAATTTGAAGTGGTCCAAGCAGGTTTAATGAATCGAGATCCGATTCCCTCTTTAGATGTGTGTTTGGGTGAACTTTTACTTGAGGAACAACTAGCTACACAAACTATTATTTGATTTGATTTTTCCTCATCTAATGTGGCCACCGTTGCATATGTTGCCCAAGGACGGGGAAGGGATAAACTACAGTGTTTTCGCTGCAAAGGATAAGGGCATATTGCTCCTAACTGTCCTCCAAAAGTCTACAATTACTCTATACAAGTAGGGTATATCGTGAAAGACTATCCCACACAACCTCCACATCGAAAAGCTAATGTATTTCAAGTCGTTGCACTAGGTACTAATCTGACACTTTTGCAAGCTACCATCAGTTAACAATTTAATCCTAAAAATGGTCAAGCAGATGATTGTTTATGCCTTCTTTGCCTTGGGCTTACAAGGTAAAGGTCCCATTGCTTCTTCTCCTTGGTTTATTGATTCAAGGACATCGAATCATATGGTAAGTAGTTCTAATTCCTTGCATAACATTTGACAATATACTAGCACACAACAATTCAGATTACTGATGGCAATACTCTTCTTATTACTACTGTTGGTAATACTAGGCCTTTCTTTTGATAATGTTTATGTATCTCTAGGCTTATCTACAAACTTAATTTCGGTTGGTTAATTAGTTGATAATAACTGTGATGTGTGTTTCTCTCGATTGGTCAATTAGTTGATTCCGGAAAATTGTTCCCATGACAATTTAATAGTCATCCTGCTATGTCTTTGGCATGTATTAGTGATAGGTTTAAAAATGAAATTTGGCATAAACCATTAGGTCATCCCAATACTTTAATTTTATCTCATTTGTTGAAGTGTGTTTTTTTTTTTTTTTTTTGGCATTAAAGATAAGTTTTAGTTTTCCAATTTATCTTTCAATTGTGATACTTGTAAACTTAGAAAAAGTAAGACTCTTCTATTTCCAACTTATGGTAGTCGTGCTGATAAATGCTTTAAGATTAATCATAGTGATGTTTGGGATGTAACACCTATGACTTCGCATACTTATTATAAGTACTTTGTGATGTTTATTGATGATTCCAGTTGTTACACTTGGATATATTTTCTGTGCTCTAAAAGTAAGGTTGGCGCCATTCTTCAAACTTTTATAGCTTACACTGACACGAAATTCTCTTCTAGAATTCGAATATTAAGGTCTGACAACAATGGGGAATATATGTCTCATCAATTTTAATCATTCTTACAACATAAAGGTATTCTCTCTCAACGCTCTTGTCCATATATCTCTTAACAAAATGGAGTGGCAAAAAGAAAGAATCATCACCTATTGAATGTTGTTAGAGTTTTACTCTTGAAATCTTCGATTCCATCTAAATTTTGGGTCAAAGCCCTTTCCAGAGCTGTATATCTGATTAATCGACTTCCTGCTCAGCATTTGGATTTTGACTCACCTTATGTTTGCTTGTACGGTACACATTTTGGCTATGGCAGTTGCACACTTTTGAATGTATTTGTTTTGTTCATTTACATCCTCATGAACGTCATAAGCTTGGTGCTCAATTCGTACAGTGTGCTTTCATAGGTTACGACATTGCTCAAAAAGGCTTCATTCGTTATGATGGTGTTGCTAATCGTTTTGGTATTTCTTGCAACGTGATTTTCTTTAGAATAAGTACTACATCCAACAACATGTTGTTTAATCTTCTGATTTGGTTTCGCTTATTAGCTTTGAGAATGACTCTAGTTCTGTGGAGCGTTCTAAACCAGGTATGGCATATCAAAGAAGACGGCCCCCAAACCGACTGTCCCTTCTCGTTCCCAATCCCGATTCTATCCCAGACTCTGCTATTCTTCGACGATCCACCGGCTTTACTTATCTCCTATTCAGTAAGGCTTCTCTGCAAGTTTATCTCATTTCACATTTCCTACTTCTTATTCTTAGGCTACTACTCAACTCTGTTAGGTAAAAGCTATGGATATTGTTTCTTGCCCTTCTTGTATTTGACCTACGGGATGCAAATGAGTCTATTCTATTAAATTTCGATCTGATGTATCGCTGAAGCGTTATAAAGCTCGGTTGGTGGCTCTTGGGAATCGTCAAGAATATGGGATGGACTATGAAGAGACATTTGCCCTAGTTGCCAAAATGACGACGGTTTGAACTATTCTGGCTATAGCTGCCTCTAGGGAATATCCTTTGTGACAGATAGATGTCAAGAATGCTTTCTTACATGATGACCTTAAGAAAGATATTTTTATGACACATCCTTCGGGTATCTTTTCATGGCTATCTTCCAATGTGTGTAACTAAAGCACTCGCTTTGTGGGTTGAAGCAAGCTCCTCATCCTTGGTTTGACAAGTTTCGTTCTACTCTTTTGGAATACTTATTTACCCGAGCAAATATGATTCGTCTCTCTTCATCTCTTCCACCAAAGTAGGTACTGTGCTTTTTTTATCTATGTTGATGATATTTTTATTACTGCGACTGACCTTGGATTGATATCTCAACTTCAAAACCAACTGAAGGATTCTTTCCATATGAAAGATTTGGGCCCCTTACAGCATTTTTTAGGTCTTGAAGTGCTTTCAAGTCTAGCTGGAACTTTTCTGCATCAGCACAAGTATTTGGAGAAGTTGATTACTTTAGCTGGACTTCTGGATGGCCGCTTTGTTGATACTCCTTTCGAAGTGAATGTGAAGTATCATAAGGAGGAAGGTGATCTCTTTCCTAATCTCTCTCTATATCGCCAGCCAGTGGCTTAATCCCTTTTGGTCCCCATTTTTTGAAAATGAAAATGGATAAAATAATTTTTTTTTTTTAAAAATGAGTGGTTGAAAATAAAATTTCGATTTATGTATAATATAATTTTATGGAAGATTGTGTGATTGAAAATATGAGAAAGAAAAATGGAATATAATTTAATAGGGGACTAATGGTTACCTCACTATTACATGACCCGACATCTTTTTTTTTTTTTTTATTTTTTTATTTTATAAAATTTACATTTAAAAGTTTTTATTTATCAAAAAATGAGGAGATTTTAATGTATATTTTCGAGTTGGAACTCTTGGAATAATTTATTTGCTTTTGCAAAAGTTAATTGTTATATTTTATAGTTCTATGTTGTCTTGGTACCATGATGATGCTTCCCTTTTTTTCTCTCTTTGGATATATCTTCTTTTTTATACTTTAAGATAAGGAGACACCTTCTTAATTCTTCTTTACATGGCAGAGACTGAGTGGACCTACAGGAATGATAATGGACTGGCAAGGAGCACCGGCAAGTCCGAGTTCATACACTGTAAAACGAATTGTTCGCCTAGAAATTCCTGTTGAGAATTATCCAAATGTAAGATTGTTTGTTGTTCTACTTTTCTAGGAATGTTCAGTTCATTTTCATTTCTTAAATCTATAGTGCTTCTCATTCCATTATTATCTAAATTACTACTTCGTGGATTCTTAGTTCAATTTTGTTGGGCGGCTTTTGGGTCCTAGAGGAAATTCACTTAAACGAGTGGAAGCCACTACAGGATGCCGCGTGTATATTAGAGGAGAAGGTTCAATAAAGGACCCAGACAAGGTAATGCAAGGGATCTCACCATACTGTGATGCATTTTTGTGGTGTTCATTATTACTTATGAAGACTCATTATGAAGTAGCTATATAGTTGATTGAAAACCTGCGAATGATGCACACAACGAAAGGGTCAAGAAAAAAGTAAGCAGCTAACACTGCTGCTTCTTTTAATGCCTGTTCCTGAGAAACATGAAAGCAGAAATCATAATCTCAACCATGAAAACAATGACATCATAACTTAATTTAGCATGTTGCGTATAAATTGAATCATGTAGAAAATTTCAGAATACCTCAAGATATTATTTGTTCATTTCCTCCCAAAAAGTAAAGAGGGGTAATTTGGAGTTCTATTCACGAAAGAAGGCTCCTTTGATTTTACTTTTATAGCCTGAAACTCAAATAGGCAATTCCACATTAGAGCTGTCATTGATCTGATTTTCAAAATATAGTATCCTACTAGGTTTCCATCCTTTGGGATCTAGAAATCTTGTAATTCAAAATCGAGTTTTTTAAAGCTTTTCCTTGTGATCCTGTGATAAATTTAAACCTTCAAGTTAATGATGAAAGGATTATGGGACCAATTCTTAGATTTCTTGTTTACTTTTTGCTCTTTAACTTTTGGCAACTTCTTTGAATGGCTATGCTATGATACATGCTTTTGCAATGATTCCCAGCAGCCAAACATTATAATTGTAAACCTCAATGGAAAGGAAAAAGGGCAAGCTTGTATTCAAGGTTAACTTTATTCTCAATAATCTTAAGAGTTGACTATATGAATTTTTTGCAGTAACGTTTTGTTTGACCCAACTCCCTCACGAAGTTGAGGCTTAAATTCTTTGTTCCTCCAAATTATTATAATTGTTAATCTAATATATTGACTTCAAAATCTAGCTGAAACACCTATTATGTTGACGTAATTAGAGATGGTATTGTATAATTCATTCTAGAGATTCATACTTATAGCCACTTAATTATTTTTGTCTTAAATTACTAACTGTATTTGATTCACTTTGTGCCTGTCAATGTTAAGGAAGAAAAACTATGGGGACGGCCAGGTTATGAACATTTGAATGAACCTTTCCACATCTTGGTTGAGGATGATTTACCTGTTAATGTTGTTGATATCAGACTGAGGCAAGCACAAGAGATAATAGAAGAACTGGTCAGACCTGTGGTATTAATCTCTAACCAATCTTTCTTTGAAAAATCAAACAACTTCGTTTCTTTGAGCCATTCACTACCCAATAAAGACATAAATGGTAATCTACCGAATTGCCGACCAGAACTACACAAGCTGAAACATGTAAAATCACGCATATTAAGAATAATCCATTACTATGTTTTCATTTTTGTACAGGAAAGGCAGCAATTGCATGAACTAGCCCTGCTAAATTCAAATTTCAAAGAAGAGAGTCCTGGACCAGGTGACAGCGTCTCACCTTTTAATACCAGTGGAATGAAGCGTGCAAAAATAGGACATTAAAAGATCAAAATCTATCTGTTGTTTGAAGAATTCTAAGATTCGTACTTGGTATACCTTCCGAAAGACCTCATGTCCACATTCCTAGCTAATTGAAAATGTAACATAGAGGAATACAAGTCTATGAGGTTGATTTCTTTGTCGGATTTTCTATTGTTTCTCTTAATTAACCAACGACAGAAGGAGGAAAAACAAAGAAACAAATAATGTCTATAGGTGTATTTAGATTGATTTTATCAATGTTGGTTATTTATACCCAATCATTGGATTTATTCTTGTGCTTGATTTTATAGGTATCTTCGTTGTTATGATATCTATTATTATTTAAAGACCCCATTATAAATTGACATATTATGTTTTAAGTTGGCTGATTTTGTTGAAGTATGTGTTTTTGAATTCCACTAGATGTTTTATCAAATTATGAAGTGTAGTTATTATGTAGTTAGTTTTCATCCAGTGAGTTCCTGTTAAGTGAAGAATTATGCTACTTTGCTTAAGGTTCCATCATTCTGCCTCCATTTGTTCATTTCGGGCACTTTCCTTTTGCTCGGGTTATGCAAGTCATCAATGTGACATACTTTTGCGCAATTTGTGGATGAAATTGTCATTCTATTTCTGTTTCCTGGGTGGTTATTGCTCATTTTTTCAAGTGGTTTTTTTTGGTCTTTCGTAGATGGCGCCTTTTTGTTGATGCCATATTTTGATGAAGTTTCTATATTAAGGAGATGAACGATTTGGCAGCTGACTCTATAAAACAGGGCAATTTTTCCCCAGCCTTCCAAAGATGGGGATTGTTGGTTGTTGATACCTTGATGCTCAAATCACTGAGAATTCTTGATGCAAGGAGAGTAAAAGTGAAGAATGGAAACTAGACTTGGAGAGAATGTTTGGCTCAAATTTATGGCAGGCGTTTATACCCCTATTGCCACTTTTTGTGGGCTCAAGATATAGATCATTTGTTGAGGCCTGGAGGATTCTCTATGATTGACAAAGGCTGATAGGATAGGACAAAATTAGTGCATTAATCTCATGTTGTAGTTATTTATCTTCAAAATAATTCTAACCAGGCATTTTTGTTCTGACTTGGCTTGTACCTTTTTCCATGTGATTGAATTATATGTATTTACTTGATTTTACTTCAGTTTGGCCTACATGCTCATTTTTAGGACTAGTCCCGTCTCTTTGTTTTTATTGACTTGGTCAATTCTAGTAGTGGAATAATAGAGGGAAATGAAGTGAATTGACAAAAATAACTTTCAAATAAGTTGTCATGTGGCCAAAAAATTGACATTACGTGTATGGATTTAATTTTTATTGGCTTAAATGCGTAGTTTGGAGTTTTGAAGGCTAAAAAAGTTTGATTAAAAAGTAATTTGATATATGGGGTAAAGTTACGGACCGCAATGTCAAATGCCCCCAACAATGTTATAGTACTAACTAAAATCACTGTCACAAATTCACTCGTCTATTGTACTCTACCATTGACTAAGGTTTTAGATTCCATTTGAAGAATTTGCCCTCGTATATTTTGTCTATTACAGATCTAATTCTCTATTTTTTCTTCCTCCAAGCACAATACAGGTACATTGTCAAGATGTTGTTCCATGTTATTTCGATTTTCGATCATAAGATTCTTGATTCTTGAATGGGATCGAGTTTTTGAAACTCGAGTGAGTTTCACCAGTTGTATTTAAGTCCTTGGTTGTGGTTTTAAGATGCTTGAACAATATTCTTGAAGGAATGTCATTTATGATATTGGCAAGGTTGACGGAGTGTTGATCAAAATGAGGCAGGTACTATTGATGAAGGATCGGCCGAAGAGAGAGAGAGAGAGAGAGTGGCTGGTGAATTGCAAACTACCAAGGCTACTTCCAACTTCCAAGTAATCTTCCCTTTATTCTGTTAGTTAATCATTAATAAAAAGAATATGTACTCTTTTTTTCTTTCTTTCTTTCTTTTTTATTTTTTTTTTAATGAGAAAAGACAGTATAAGTTGTTACCCTGTAAATTCATACTTGGGTTTAAATTCTTGCGTTGATAGGACATGATGATAATCTGGTCTCACCACAAGATTTTAAATTAATGTGAAAGACTTACATTAAGCAGCATTATGATGTATTTCCAACACATTATATAAGGAATTTTTATAGAAAAGCCAAGAGTGTAGAAGCTTCCAGTTAGTGTTGGAGGCCAAGCAACGGGGTTCGATAACCTAAAAATGTTAAGGGAAATGTGAGTGTGAGAATGTTAGTGTATAAATGAAATACTCAATTTAGGTAAAAAGATGAAAACACGATCTAAAATGATGAACTATTATTCTAAATTTAAAAACACTAATGGGATAATACGAGGAATACCATCCTTAAGCAGCTATATGATGTTAGTGCCATTCAAGTTTCTTCAAATGAAAATAGAAAGGACATAATAAAAGTAAAATTACAGCAGCATTTTCTTTAACCCAAAGGCATTGTTAAAGTTTACAAGCTAAGATCCATATGGAAAAATTTAAATTAAATGAAAACAAATTGTGTATCTTTCAAACAGTGATAGTTTAAGAGTGCAACTGATCTATGATCATTATTGAACTAGTCAACGAGGATTGATGGTAGGGAAAAAGTCACTAACAAGGTTACTTCCAGGGAGATTGTTGGAGACATAAGTACGAGTTTTAGAATAGATTGAAGATGATGGGGCTGATGCTGAGGGTGAGGATTCAGAAGTTATGGTATTTAAGTTTAACTCCAATGTAGTGTTGTCACATTCTAGAAGTGCTGAAGATATGTTTTCGAGCTCTCTCACCACTTCCAACATAGAAGGTCTACCCTTCATTTCATTTTGAGAACACATGATGGCCAATTGCATAAATTTCTTTATACACTCTGAAGGATATGGCCCCATACTCTCGTCTATGATGGAAAACATCATTCCAGATTGACATGCCATGTTAACCTGTAAGTACATAGCGTGGAAGTTAATTAGACGATGTTATAAAAGAAAAAGCAAGAACTTGAATGCTCATAATGCATCTTCACACAAATTAGAAATTCATAAATCTATTGTATAATCTTTCTCATTCGTCCAATCAAGTAAGCATATGATCTTAAAATGAATATAGGCAAACTTATATGAAATCCTCAATAGAGTTTATATGATAGCATAGTGAAATCCTGTGATACCTCTCTCACAAGGTTCCGTCCATGAGATATAGGTTGCCTCCCTGATAAGAGTTCTAGAAATACTACACCAAGGCTATAAACATCGCTTTTTTCCGTTAACTTGTGGGTCAAAAAGTATTCTGGATCAAGATAACCCTGCATATAAGTAAAAACATTGTTTTAATGCCAAAGGGATATGAAAATAGAATGCAAAAATAATTGTTGTGACCAAGTAGTAATTACAGTTTATCAAAAATTGTATCATATTACCATATACGTTTGTAATATCCATCTATAAAATGCAATGCATACCAAATGGAGAAGATATCCATCTATATAATGCAATGTATACCAAATGGGGAAGATCATTCAACCAAACTTTGATGTGGTAACAAAGCCATACCTATAGATGAAATTTTTGAATCTTCTACTGTCGTTCAGTTGTTCTCACCTTCGTGGTCGACAATTTGGTTCAACAGATTTTTCGATGGCATTTTACAGATTTTTAGAACGATAGGTCTCCGGTTGAAGCCACCACTTTAGCATAATTTGGTTCTGGGTGATTAGAAAGACTCTCAAACGTCTCTGTGGGTGATCTCCTGCCTGTAATCAACACGATTCTCGGCATCTCTTGGGTGAGCAACGGGGTTTCTTTTCTGGCATCTCTTTGTGTGTAATCACCGGGATTTCGGCATCCTGTGTGTGGGCTTGATGTGATTTCAAGCATTTCTTGGCTGGTCGACACTAATTATGTGGAATCGCGTGTCTGGGTATTCGAGTGTCTCCGAAGTTCATAACTTCGATGGTTTGGGCCTCGAGCATAACCTGTGTGTTTTTAACTTGTGGGCTGTTTTTGTTTTGAATGGGCTTGCCATTTTATTTTATTTTTATTTTTATTTTTTTTGTAGGCTGATTTTGGGTGGCAATTAATTTAGGCTGCATCCTACTTCCTTGTGTGGGCTGATTTTGTTTGGGTTATATTTTGTAATCTTCTATATTACAAAGTTCTGCCGATTGATGCGTTCTATGTTAAGTTTACAGGAAAAATTATATAATATGGGAATTCAGTTCAAGATATTCTTAAAAGGAAAGGAGTTTTTGGGTCATATTGATGGGTTTTCTAAGGCAGCTGAAGATACTAAAGATCTCAGTACATGGAAAACAAATTATGCTTGTACTATCTCTTGGATTTTGGGATCCATAGAGTCCCACATGGTGAATAATTTACGCTCTTTCACTACGACTAAGGAGATGCAGAAATACTTGAAGTGGATTTATTGTCAAGACAATAATACACGATGCTTTCAATTGGAGTTAGAAATTGCTAACTACACTCAAGGTAATCTTACTATTTAGCAATAGTATTCTAGTTTCCTGAACTTATGGAGCAAGTACTCCAGAATAATTAATGCTAAGGTCTCTGCTGCGGCCTTATCTGCACTATGAGATGTTCAAGAGGTTAGCAATAAGGATCAATTTCTTATGAAATTATGACCCGAATTTGAAGTGGTCCAAGCAGGTTTAATGAATCGAGATCCGATTCCCTCTTTAGATGTGTGTTTGGGTGAACTTTTACTTGAGGAACAACTAGCTACACAAACTATTATTTGATTTGATTTTTCCTCATCTAATGTGGCCACCATTGCATATGTTGCCCAAGGATGGGGAAGGGATAAACTACAGTGTTTTCGTTGCAAAGGATAAGGGCATATTGCTCCTAACTGTCCTCCAAAAGTCTACAATTACTCTATACAACTAGGGTATATCGTGAAAGACTATCCCACACAACCTCCACATCGAAAAGCTAATGTATTTCAAGTCGTTGCACTAGGTACTAATCTGACACTTCTGCAAGCTACCATCAGTTAACAATTTAATCCTAAAAATGGTCAAGCAGATGATTGTTTATGCCTTCTTTGCCATGGGCTTACAAGGTAAAGGTCCCATTGCTTCTTCTCCTTGGTTTATTGATTCAAGGACATCGAATCATATGGTAAGTAGTTCTAATTCCTTGCATAACATTTGACAATATACTAGCACACAACAATTCAGATTACTGATGGCAATACTCTTCTTATTACTACTGTTGGTAATACTAGGCCTTTCTTTTGATAATGTTTATGTATCTCTAGGCTTATCTACAAACTTAATTTCGGTTGGTTAATTAGTTGATAATAACTGTGATGTGTGTTTCTCTCGATTGGTCAATTAGTTGATTCCGGAAAATTGTTCCCATGACAATTTAATAGTCATCCTGCTATGTCTTTGGCATGTATTAGTGATAGGTTTAAAAATGAAATTTGGCATAAACCATTAGGTCATCCCAATACTTTAATTTTATCTCATTTTTTGAAGTGGGTTTTTTTTTTTTTTTTTTTTTGGCATTAAAGATAAGTTTTAGTTTTCCAATTTATCTTTCAATTGTGATACTTGTAAACTTAGAAAAAGTAAGACTCTTCTATTTCCAACTTATGGTAGTCGTGCTGATAAATGCTTTAAGATTAATCATAGTGATGTTTGGGATGTAACACCTATGACTTCGCATACTTATTATAAGTACTTTGTGATGTTTATTGATGATTCCAGTTGTTACACTTGGATATATTTTCTGTGCTCTAAAAGTAAGGTTGGCGCCATTCTTCAAACTTTTATAGCTTACACTGACACGAAATTCTCTTCTAGAATTCGAATATTAAGGTCTGACAACAATGGGGAATATATGTCTCATCAATTTTAATCATTCTTACAACATAAAGGTATTCTCTCTCAACGCTCTTGTCCATATATCTCTTAACAAAATGGAGTGGCAAAAAGAAAGAATCATCACCTATTGAATGTTGTTAGAGTTTTACTCTTGAAATCTTCGATTCCATCTAAATTTTGGGTCAAAGCCCTTTCCAGAGCTGTATATCTGATTAATCGACTTCCTGCTCAGCATTTGGATTTTGACTCACCTTATGTTTGCTTGTACGGTACACATTTTGGCTATGGCAGTTGCACACTTTTGAATGTATTTGTTTTGTTCATTTACATCCTCATGAACGTCATAAGCTTGGTGCTCAATTCGTACAGTGTGCTTTCATAGGTTACGACATTGCTCAAAAAGGCTTCATTCGTTATGATGGTGTTGCTAATCGTTTTGGTATTTCTTGCAACGTGATTTTCTTTAGAATAAGTACTACATCCAACAACATGTTGTTTAATCTTCTGATTTGGTTTCGCTTATTAGCTTTGAGAATGACTCTAGTTCTGTGGAGCGTTCTAAACCAGGTATGGCATATCAAAGAAGACGGCCCCCAAACCGACTGTCCCTTCTCGTTCCCAATCCCGATTCTATCCCAGACTCTGCTATTCTTCGACGATCCACCGGCTTTACTTATCTCCTATTCAGTAAGGCTTCTCTGCAAGTTTATCTCATTTCACATTTCCTACTTCTTATTCTTAGGCTACTACTCAACTCTGTTAGGTAAAAGCTATGGATATTGTTTCTTGCCCTTCTTGTATTTGACCTACGGGATGCAAATGAGTCTATTCTATTAAATTTCGATCTGATGTATCGCTGAAGCGTTATAAAGCTCGGTTGGTGGCTCTTGGGAATCGTCAAGAATATGGGATGGACTATGAAGAGACATTTGCCCTAGTTGCCAAAATGACGACGGTTTGAACTATTCTGGCTATAGCTGCCTCTAGGGAATATCCTTTGTGACAGATAGATGTCAAGAATGCTTTCTTACATGATGACCTTAAGAAAGATATTTTTATGACACATCCTTCGGGTATCTTTTCATGGCTATCTTCCAATGTGTGTAACTAAAGCACTCGCTTTGTGGGTTGAAGCAAGCTCCTCATCCTTGGTTTGACAAGTTTCGTTCTACTCTTTTGGAATACTTATTTACCCGAGCAAATATGATTCGTCTCTCTTCATCTCTTCCACCAAAGTAGGTACTGTGCTTTTTTTATCTATGTTGATGATATTTTTATTACTGCGACTGACCTTGGATTGATATCTCAACTTCAAAACCAACTGAAGGATTCTTTCCATATGAAAGATTTGGGCCCCTTACAGCATTTTTTAGGTCTTGAAGTGCTTTCAAGTCTAGCTGGAACTTTTCTGCATCAGCACAAGTATTTGGAGAAGTTGATTACTTTAGCTGGACTTCTGGATGGCCGCTTTGTTGATACTCCTTTCGAAGTGAATGTGAAGTATCATAAGGAGGAAGGTGATCTCTTTCCTAATCTCTCTCTATATCGCCAGCCAGTGGCTTAATCCCTTTTGGTCCCCATTTTTTGAAAATGAAAATGGATAAAATAATTTTTTTTTTTTAAAAATGAGTGGTTGAAAATAAAATTTCGATTTATGTATAATATAATTTTATGGAAGATTGTGTGATTGAAAATATGAGAAAGAAAAATGGAATATAATTTAATAGGGGACTAATGGTTACCTCACTATTACATGACCCGACATCTTTTTTGTTGTACAACAGGTCTGTCAATTTATCCATGCCCCATAACATCTTCATCTTACTGCGGTTCGTCACATTATACGATACTTGCTAGTACATCAGATAGGGGTCTTTTCTTTTCTACAAATTCTTCTCTTGAGATAATAGGATATAGTGATGCGGATTAGGCAGGATACGTGAATACGCGTTTCTTGATTACAGGTTGGTGCATATTTCTTGGGAGTGCGCTAATTTCCTGGTAAAGCAAGAAACAGGATCGTGTCTCTAAATCTTCCACTGAATCTGAATATCGTGCTTTGTCTTCTTTCTGTTCTGAGACTGTTTGGCTATGAGGCCTTCTAGCAAAGCTTGATTGTCTTCAACTTAAGCCTACTCCACTTCATGCTGATAATACTAGTGCAATTAAAATTGCTGCTAATCCTATGTTTCATGAACACACTGAACATGACACAACCTAAATATGCAGCATGAAAGTTTCACTGAGTAAATTTCTAAGATACACTTCCTCAAACAACTAAGTTTGACACCCCCTAGTAATTATGGTCATCTTAAAATCACTTCTTATACTATACTTCCTTTGGTTGGTAAAGTCCAATGCTTGAGTAGAAATTTTAAGAGAATGACGTCTGTGAAGAATATTAAAACTGTCGAAACAATATATCCCTTGAACATCACTCCATCAATCTCGTAGTGATCCTCTTGAGTTGCTCTCTCAAGGGATCTCGTTGAGTTAGAAACAAATTATTGTTTTTCATCCAGTTCGAAGCCAAGTAAAGGAGGGTTTTAGTAGTTTAATCTAGAATAAAATTTTTGACTGACTTATGACATGAAACCTAGTGCAATGACAAAAATAAAATTCTTGTAGATAGCCCAACATTTACTGGGAACGAGCCTTTCGATTTGTTCATTTCATTATCGTTTACAAAGTCCCGGAATCCAAAGGTAGAGTTCATCTTACCGGTGTTCCTTTCACATTGGTGGAGATGTGTGTTTCTGTAACTCCTTTTACATCTGATACTGGTGCAAGCTTTGAGATTCCAAAATCAGATACTTTGGCTGTCCACTTAGAGTCCAACAATATGTTGTTTGCCTTGATATCGCGATGAATGATAGGAGGATCAGCTTCTGTATGGAGGTAAAGAATTCCTCTTGCCGAACCTAGTGCAATATGCAATCTTGTCGCAAAACTTAGAGGTGATCTATACCTAGCTGTTAAAACGAGTGAAATTTTTACTTGAAAACATAAATTTAGGGAAATTGAATAACTGAATAAACAAGATTGAGTAGAAACATAAACACCGACAATAAGAAGAATGGATCATTACCAGATAGGAGGTCATGTAATGAGCCATTTGGCATGAACTCATATACCAACATCTGTATGCACAAAGAAGACAAAGAAAGAATAAACTAATATTAGATGAAGTTCATTTCATGAACTGATCAAGGTAAGTTCACTCCAAGTACTGATATATAGAAGATATATTTGAGATTGAATTGTACCTGTTCGTCCTCCTCATCACAATATCCAACCAATGAAACCAGATTTCTGTGATGTAAACGAGACAACATTTCTATCTCAGTGTAGAACTCTTTTTCACCCTGCAAAGAACCTTGTTGTGCACGCTTTATAGCGACAACTGTGCCATCCGCTAAAGTACCTTTAGAGACCTTTCCGTATCCTCCTTCGCCAACTTGAGTAGCAATGTTAAATCCGCTTGTTGCTGCTTGCAACTCTTTAAAGCTGAATGCCTTCACTCCATCCATTATTATTGTAACTTTTCCGACTAACAAACAAACAAGAAGTATGGATAGAAGTCATGTATAATGTTAATGAATAAAAGACCTGTTAATGTGAATAATAAAGCACGACTCACGTGATTTATCTTTCACAGCATTGAGTGGGAGCTGCTGATTCTTCTTTAAGAGTAAAAGTACGACACCTAAAAGTACCATGCTGGCACAGAAGATGGACCCCAACACGATTCCAGCCAAGGCGCCTTTGCTCATTCCTTTACCCTTTAAAGATGGAAGTGGCACTACAGTAATAAAATTTTCAATTCAATTCAACCCAATTTTAGAGCAAAGATTGCTTTTATTGAGAAGTATCAGCGCTTACTGTTTAAATAAGGTCCATTGACAGTAAAATTAAGCAGATCATAAGGGCCAAATGTATCATTCCCAGGTATATCAAAGGTAGCAAATTTGTCTGCAATCCGTTGAATCTCACTTTTGTTAAATTCATGAGAATCATTGGATAACTGAGGGAAGAACTTCAAGAACATTCTTAGCCTT
>NW_019241902.1:0-780 GCF_002742605.1 Olea europaea var. sylvestris | reverse complement strand
AACCTTTTTTTTTTTTTTTTTTTTTTGGAAAATTTATCTTTATTATTTATAATATATAATAAAATTTCTTTGGAGTCTTAGACGATCGCTTACTCCGCCTATAGTGAAGGCCGACACTAAAGCTAGCACGTTCTCTTAGATTAGCTTGTTTCAATTGTTTTTGAATTACCATAACTTTCTTTATCTTCTTCTTAAACCATCATCGGGAATAGCATCTTCTTACTTCAATGATTTATCATATATTATCGTTTTCAAGTAATAGAGACAATTCCTTTAATGTAATTAAGTCTTATGAATTTTCTTTCATTTGACTCAATACTTTATGTCCCCATGAATTTAGACTATTGAAGATGCAAATTCTTAAATACTAACTCGGAGCTAAATATGAATTCCAATGGAGTAGAAAGTTTCTATGAAAAGTCATTGGAAATAACAGATTCACTAATTCTTCGTTAGGACCTTAGATTCAATAAGGAAACACAAAGGAGAACCTTTAGTGGAGTTGGTACATAATACTAATGACTTAGCTCATTCGTGTTCAATCCTCCTTATCAAACATGTCATTAGGGTATGTTGTTCCAAATCAAAACACAAGATAATTGAAGGTCCCAACATTATTAGCGAAGATATTTTTGGCTTACAACTCTACTACCATGTATTGAATGAAAAAAGAAAAAGAAAATAGGTATAGCAATAGTTAAAAATTCAAATGGCTTTGAACTTTGCATAATGTTTTCCATCGACCATTAACCTTTAAAGTTTTTCGGATGGTCATCAAGC
>NW_019241901.1:0-1675 GCF_002742605.1 Olea europaea var. sylvestris | reverse complement strand
TGGGCCCATAAGTACTTTTTGGAAATGTAGCGACCGTTTTGGATTGAACTCAAGACTTCGTCGTGACGTATGAGGGATTTTGGTCTTTTATCTAAAGAATGAGCCCTTGCATATTTGGAACGCTTGGAGAGTCGGCGTACAAAGAATTGTGTGTAACTTTTGCACACGATGTCCGTTTTGGGCCCATAAGTCTTTTTGAAAATGTAGCGACCGTTTTGTATTGAACTCACCACTTCGTCGTGACGTATGAGGGATTTTAACCATTTTTTGAAAGAATGAGCACTTGCATATTTGTAACGCTTGGATAGTCGGCGTACGAAGAATTGAGCGTAACTTTTACAAACGATGTCCCTTTTGGGCCCATAAGTACTTTTTGGAAATGTAGCGAACGTTTTGGATTGAACTCAAGACTTCGTCGTGACGTATGAGGAATTTTGGCCTTTTTCTAAAGAATGAGCACTTGCATATTTGGACTGCTTGGAGAGTCGGCGTACGAAGAATTGAGAGTAACTTTTGCACACGGTGTCCATTTTGGGCCCATAAGTACTTTTTGGAAATGTAGCGACCGTTTTGGATTGAACTCATGACTTCGTCGTGATGCATGAGGGATTTTGCCCATTTTTCTAAAGAATTAGCACTTGCATATTTGGAACGCTTGGAGAGTCGGCGTACAAAAAATTGAGCGTAACTTTTGCATGCGGCGTCCGTTTTGGGCCCATAAGCACTTTTTGGAAATGTAGCGACGGTTTTGGATTGAACTCAAGACTTCGTCGTGACGTTTGAGGGATTTCAGCCTTTTTTCTAAAGAATGAGCGCTTGCATATTTGGAATGCTTGGAGAGTCGGCGGACGAAGAATTGAGCGTTACTTTTGCACACAGTGTCCGTTTTAGTCCCATAAGTACTTTTTGGAAATGTAGCGACCGTTTTGGACTGAACTCACTACTCCGTCGTGACGTATGACGGATTTTAGCCATTTTTTGAAAGAATGAGCACTTGCATATTTGGAACGCTTGGAGAGTTGGGGTACGAAGAATTGAGCATAACTTTTGCACACGGTGTCCATTTCGGGCCTATAAGTACTTTTTGGAAATGTAGCGACCGTTTTGGATTGAACTCAAGACTTCGTCTTGATGTATGAGGGATTTCGGCCTTTTTTCTAAAGAATGAGCGCTTGCATATTTGGAACGCTTGGAGAGTCGACGCACGAAGAATTGAACGTAACTTTTGCACACGGTGTTCATTTTGGTCCCATAAGTACTTTTTGGAAAGGAAGCAACCATTTTGGATTGAACTCAAGTTTTTTCGTGACGTATGAGGGATTTCGGCCTTTTTTCTAGAGAATGAGCAATTACATATTTGGAACGCTTGGAGAGTCGGCGTACGAAGAATTGAGCGTAACTTTTGTACACGGTGTCCGTTTTGGTCCCATAAGTACTTTTTGGAAATGTAACGACCGTTTTGGATTGAACTCAAGACTTCGTTGTGACGTATGAGGGATTTTGGCCTTTTTTGTGAAGAATGAATACTTGCATATTTGGAACTCTTGGAGAGTCGGCGTACGAAGAATTGAGCGTAACTTTTGTACATGGTATCCGCTTTGGTCCGATAAGTACTTTTTGGAAATGTAGCGACCGTTTAGGATTGAACTCAAGACTTCGTCGTGACGTATGAGGG
>NW_019241900.1:0-1675 GCF_002742605.1 Olea europaea var. sylvestris | reverse complement strand
GTTGAGTCAAATGTGGCATTAGACTGTTTTCAAATAGGTTCTTCTAGTTCTTTTTAGAGCCCAAGTTTCGACACAAATTCTCGTTGTCATCATCTACGGATTCCTTTACTAACTGAGTTTGAAGCTACTTTATTACTCATACTATTTATAGCTGTCTTGAATGAAGAAGAAGCTTCATGATAGTAGCTTTAGCCGAAACCAATCGAGTCACGAGTATCTAACATATTCATACGTAACTATTTTCACAAAGTGGTGACTTGTGGAAGAGGTGGGATTCCTTGATATTAAGGTGTCAAGGTAGTCGAAGAAGAAAAGCCCTTCTTCTTGCAAAATGGGCATATAAAGAAAGATAGGCTCCACGAGCGGAGGCAGCCCAAATCAACCTACCCACCTGAGCATGCAACAAAAGAAATTTTGGGTTACCATGAGTATTTCTTAATTATTTTTTGTTTTGAAAAAGAAAATAACCTCCCGATGCTGCTTGCTTGCGCGAACCTCCTTGCCGTCGTTGAGTTTGGAACCCTGAACAGACTATCGATAACTGACAGAAGGGAGGAAAAGAGGAGACCTATTTGCTTCTCTTACGACTTATTCAACACAAAAAACCTCAACTTCCAGAGTGGAGGAGAGGGTTATCGTACATACAATAGTCTTCCAGTTCTTACGGAAGCTCTTTCTTACCGGTCAACTAGTACAATAACTCAATTTCGAGAGGGAGGACTAGACCTAAGGACTTGCTTTTCGAAAGTAATCCAACAGGTGTCACGCCGCGAAATAATACATGGAGCAGGAGATTCAATTAATCGAGATTTTGAAGCTCATAGGGCAAGACACAAATCTGGAGAAAGGCTAAACAAATCGTCACCAAACCTAATAAGCATAGCTACATTTACAAAGAACATGCAAAGTTGTCTCGGGCCTTATTGATAATGGGAGTTGCGAGAATTTTGTAGCAAAGAAGCTGGTGGATTATTTGAAATGCAAATTTCGAATAAGAAAATGGTTTATAATCAATAATGGGTATAGGGGAAGGAAAGGCTCTCGCAGTAGTTGTTCTGTAAGGGCTTTCATTAGTGACTATAGTTGTGATTTCTAAGCGGGATTTTCAGTCATCTATCCTTTTTTCTTTCCCTAGCTTACATTGAATTCCCGTAATTAGAGTTAGAAGCTGTGAAGCTCCCTCCCACCGAGGCGAAGTTGGACAGTTGCTATGTCCATTCTCGAATTGGATTCTATTGAAATAGGCAAAATGGCCCTTTCCCTATTCATCTTCATTGGAGCTTTTTGGTAGTGGTCGTGACCAACAGCCATCAGCTATCGGCTCGTTGGTAAAAATATTGCAACCAATTGAATTCTTAAATCTAAACGATTACTTATTCATAGACTATTATGAGTTCAAGATAAGCCTCTATGGTGAAATTGGTAGACACATTACTCTTAGGAATGCATTTCGATTAGGGTCGTATCCTTAGGGGTGGCAATTGGGCCGAACGGCTAGCTGGCTCTCCTGCTAAGCTCATAAAACAGGGCTCGAGCTTGTAAAAAGACGAGCCTGAGCTCGAGCCGAGCGGACCTAGGCGTTGGGCAGGTCAAAACCACTCGGCTCGCACAGAAGGCGAGCCACTCGGACTCGTGGCTCGTCTCAAAAAGTGACCAAAATGATCATTTTTTGAAA
>NW_019241899.1:0-1676 GCF_002742605.1 Olea europaea var. sylvestris | reverse complement strand
TAAGATTTGTTTAGAAGTGGTTGGCCTTCAACGCCTGTCTTTAATAGGGCCGGGCACGGTTTGGTTTTGATCGTTTTTGACTCCAACTCTAAACCAAAATCAAATTACGTGGTTTGGGTGAATTTCAACCTAAATCAACTCACTCTAACTCTTCAACCGAATTGAGTTTGTTGGTTTGGCCTTTAAATCCAAATTGATTTTTTTTAAGAAAAAAAATTCGAGTTTTAGGCCCACTTGGGTGTAAGCGGTCCTTTTTTACTAGTTTTTGACAGATTTTCAAATCAAACAGTTTAAACCGGTTTGAGAAAAATCAAAACCTAAACCAAACAATTTTAAACGGTTTGAAAAAAGCTCAAACCTAAACCTAATTGTTTGGTACGATTTTAAACCACCAGTTTCGCCAAGTATTTTTTTGACTGTCTACTCTTATGCATTAACTAATTGAATTCAATATATATTTATATCTTACTAGCAATAAATCTAAAACAAACTAAATATATCTACTATAAATTTAAATACCAACTAAGTCAAAGTGAAATCACAATAAACTAAAACATAATTTTTTGTTCGTCATATTTAGGCTAATGACATTACGATAACGTTACAAAAATTAAAACTTTTGAGGCCCAAGGCCCAAGACAAAAATTAAAACTTGACAAAAGTAATTCTAGTAATAACTAATTAGGACTATTGGGTAATAATAATATATATGTAACTGAAAATTAAAAATTAACAAAAGTAATTCACTTTTAGATACAATAATCAGCAACGGATTTTTCGTTGGCAAAGATGATATCTCTTTATCAACGGATATTCCGTGTCTAATATAACCGTTTAACATTTTGATCTTTTACCTACGGATATTCCGTTGATAATTAGAATCGGATTATCCATTAGTAAAAATGATATCTCTTTGCCAACGGATATTCCATGCCTAATATAACCTTTTAACATTTTGATCTTTCAACAACGGATTTACAACAATATCTTTGTATTTGCCCTCCATAAATTTGTGGTCCAATAAGGAGTTAAACAATATTTTAGCCTTTCAATAATATTTTAGCCTTTCAATTCAGTTGGCTAAAAATTAAAAAAATTAAAATTATTAAATAAATAATAATAATAAATAAATAAATAATTTTTTACCATACGGTTATTTACAACATTGATTTTTACCAATTGTAAAGTCGGTTGGTATTTGTTAAGACTTTTACCAATGAAAATTCCATTGGTAAAAGATTCACAATTTACCAACGAAAAATTAGTTGGTAAAATGTTTACTCATTACCTACGGCACGATCCATTGGTAACAATCAGTAACCCTCAAATTACTAATGAATTTGTGGTTGTAAATATTCCGTTGGTGAAGATTATTAGCAACGGATATTGAGGCTTTAGGAACGAAAAATCCGTGCCTGAAGCTCTATTTTTTAGTAGTCTAAAAAGCCACCACAATGAAATTATCAATTGCATTCCCAAAATCACTATCACTATCACTATCTCTAACTATTTTCACCACTGCAACTACCACCTTCAGTGCTACCTAGACAATCGTGACCCTGGCAACAAGCAACTAGGCCATTGCCTAGGGTTTGAAAAATATTTAAACGCTTAAAAGGCCAACCAAAATTTTACTTCATATATTTTTTTTTTGTTTGGATTCTCAATGCTTTTGA
>NW_019241898.1:0-1676 GCF_002742605.1 Olea europaea var. sylvestris | reverse complement strand
ACTTGCATATTTGGAACGCTTGGAGAGTCGGCGTAAGAAGAATTGAGCTTAACTTTTGCACACGTTGTCCGTTTTGGGCCCATGGGTACTTTTTGGAAATATAGCGACCGTTTTGGATTGAACTCACCACTTCATCATGACGTATGAAGGATTTCAGCCATTTTACGAAAGAATGAGCACTTGCATATTTGGAACGCTTGGAGAGTCGGCGTAAGAAGAATTGAGCGTAACTTTTGCACACGTTGTCCATCTTGGGCCCATAAGTACTTTTTGGAAATGTTGCGACCGTTTTGGATTGAACTCACAACTTCATCGTGTGGTATGAGTTATTTCGGCCATTTTTCGATAGAATGAGGACTTGCATATTTGGAACGCTTGGCGAGTCGACGTAAGAAGAATTGAGCGTAACTTTTGCACACGTTGTCCGTTTTGGGCCCATAAGTACTTTTTGGAAATGTAGCGACCGTTTTGGATTGAACTCAAAACTTCGCCGTGACGTATGAGGGATTTCGGCCATTTTTCGAAAGAATGAATACTTGCATATTTGGAACGCTTGGAGAGTCGGCGTAAGAAGAATTGAGCGTAACTTTTGCACACGTTGTCCATCTTGGGCCCATAAGTACTTTTTGGAAATGTAGCGACCGTTTTGGATTGAACTCAAAACTTCGCCGTGACGTATGAGGGATTTCGGCCATTTTTCGAAAGAATGAATACTTGCATATTTGGAACGCTTGGAGAGTCGGCGTAAGAAGAATTGAGCGTAACTTTTGCACACGTTGTCCATCTTGGGCCCATAAGTACTTTTTGGAAATGTAGCGACCGTTTTGGATTGAACTCAAAACTTCGCCGTGACGTATGAGGGATTTCGGCCATTTTTCGAAAGAATGAATACTTGCATATTTGGAACGCTTGGAGAGTCGGCGTAAGAAGAATTGACCGTAACTTTTGCACACGTTGTCCGTTTTGGGCCCATAAGTACTTCCTGGAAATGTAGCGTCCATTTTGGATTGAACTCACAACTTCGTCGTGACGTATGAGGGATTTTGGCCATTTTTCGAAAGAACGAGCACTTGCACATTTGGAACGCTTGAAGAGTCGGTGTAAGAAGAATTGTGCGTAACTTTTGCACACGTTGTCCGTTTTGGGCCCATAAGTACTTTTTGGAAATGTAGCGTCCGTTTTGGATTGAACTCACAACTTCATCGTGACGTATGAGGGATTTTGGCCATTTTTCGAAAGAACGAGCACTTGCATATTTGGAACGCTTGGAGAGTCGGCGTAAGAAGAATTGACCGTAACTTTTGCACACGTTGTCCGTTTTGGGCCCATAAGTACTTTTTGGAAATGTAGCGTCCGTTTTGGATTGAACTCACAACTTCATCGTGACGTATGAGGGATTTTGGCCATTTTTCGAAAGAACGAGCACTTGCATATTTGGAACGCTTGGAGAGTCGGCGTAAGAAGAATTGACCGTAACTTTTGCACACGTTGTCCGTTTTGGGCCCATAAGTACTTTTTGGAAGTGTAGCGACCCTTTTGGATTGAACTCACAACTTCGTCGTGTCGTATGAGTTATTTCACCCATTTTTCGAAAGAATGAGCACTTGCGCATTTGGAATGCTTGGAGAGTCGGCGTAAGAAGAATTGAGCGTAACTTTTGCACACGTTGTCCGTTT
>NW_019241897.1:0-1676 GCF_002742605.1 Olea europaea var. sylvestris | reverse complement strand
CGACGATATCTTAATTTACAGCAAGTCATTGGAAGATCATTTACAACACTTATGGATTGTCTTAGAAACATTAAAGTATCAACAATTGTTTGCCAAGATATATAAGTGTGTATTTGGTAGTAAAGAGGTGGAATATCTTGGTCATCTAATTTCAAAAGATGGAGTTAAAGCTGATCCCAACAAGATTTCTACAATACAAAGTTGGCCACTGCCCACAAATTTGAAGGCTCTACGAGGTTTTTTGGAACTAACTAGATATTACAGAAAGTTTGTGCAAGGATATGGGACTATTGCAGCACCTCTCACAGCTCTCCTAAAAAAGAATGCAATTGTATGGACAGAAAAGGCTCAAGCAGCCTTTGACAAGTTGAAACAAGCTATAGTTAGCCCTCTTGTTCTCAAATTACCTGATTTTACTAAAATCTTTATAGTGGAATGTGATGCATTGGGTAAAGGTTTAGGAGATGTCCTAATGCAAGAAGAAAGGCCAATTGCTTATTTAAGTCAAGCTTTAAAAGGAAGGAGTCTTATGCTCTCAACCTATGAGAAGGAATTATTGACATTAGTAATGGCTATAAGGAAATGGAGGCACTATCTGGTGAGGCAACATTTCAAGTAAGGACTGATCAACAGGCCTTAAATTACCTCTTGGAGCGAAAAGTAGGGACCCTAGCTCAACAAAAATGGGTGTCGAAATTGCTAGCGTAAGATTTCTCAGCGGAATACAAAAGTGGAAGAACTAACAAAGTTGCTAATGCATTATCCAGAGCTATCCAAACAGAACAACTCGAAACACCAAACAACCCGCCAAAAATCCTAAATGCAGCCTTAACCTTAGCCCAAACCAAAAGTCAATTTCCTAGACCATAGGTCCAAGCTACCAGCATAATGCAAACTCAATGGATAGAGGACTTGAAAAAAACTTACCAGCAAGATCCCTAGTTGCAGGCGCTGATAGGAACTGCCATCAAGGAATCTTGGACCCAACTCAGTACCAAGTTCGCAACAACCTACTCTTTTATAAGGGTAAAAGGGCAGGTTACATTTGGGGAGCTTGGTGCTGTTCCAGCAAAAGATCCTACACATGTTCCACAGCAGTCCATTAGAGGGCTACACATGGGTATGTAAAACTTATGCTCAAATAAGAAAGAAATTTTAATTGGCCGAGTATGAGAAGTGATGTGCAGGCCTTCATCAAAACTTGTGATACATGTCAAAGGAATAAGGTGGAAAACATTCTATCCACGGGCCTGCTTCAGCCGCTTCCTATTCCAACAGAAATTGGCAAGATATAAGCATAGATTTTATTGAAGGTTTACCACCTTCAGGAGAGTGCACAATGATCATGATGGTGATAGACAGATTGAGCAAATACGCTCATCCCCCATATACAGCAGCAACAGTAGCTCAAGTGTTTATGGATAACATATTAAAATTGCATGGTTTTCCTCTAACTATTGTGAGTGACATGGATCCAGTATTCACAAGCCATTTTTGGAAGGAGATGTTCAAGATCAGTGGCACAGAACTACTTCTCAATTCGGCCTATCATCCACAAACTAATGGCCAAATCGAAGTGATGAGCAAGACATTAGAGGGCTACTTAAGGTCTATTATGGATGCTGTAAATTTAGGTAGGCATTTCGAGGGGCCTGGCCCTCCTATATGTAAAACAC
>NW_019241896.1:1364-1676 GCF_002742605.1 Olea europaea var. sylvestris | reverse complement strand
AAATTGAAAAAATTTATAATTTGTTAGTAACAGAACAAGATATAGAAAATATGATTAGTAAATTAGAAAAATTAGAAATTTTATGAGAAAATATACTAAAATGTTGGGAAAAAGATAAAGTTTCCTGTGAAATAAAAATAAAAAATCCAGAATATATAATAAAAACAAAAAATATTGAAGCAACAAACCAAGATGAGGAAGACTTTAGGATGCATATAAAAGATTTATTAAAATTAGGAGTAATTAAAAAATCAGAAAGCCCACATAGATCAGCAGCTTTTATAGTTAGAAAACACTCAGAAATTATTAGAG
>NW_019241896.1:0-980 GCF_002742605.1 Olea europaea var. sylvestris | reverse complement strand
GTATTTAGTAAAAATAGGCGAGAACATAGAGGTCATTTACAAATTCTCTTTTCAGAATTTATTAGACATGGTTTAATTATAAATAAAAAGAAAATGTTCTTATTTAAAGAATATATAGAATTTCTAGGAGTAAATATAGGAAAAGGAAAAATAGAGTTACAACCTCATATAGCCCAAAAAGTTTTAGATTTTCCAGATAAACTTGAAGACCTTAAGCAGCTACAAAAATTTTTAGGATTAGTTAACTATGCTAGACCCTTTATTAAAAATTTAGGAAAAATTGCAGGACCTTTATATGGAAAAATTTCACCAAAAGGTCAAAAATATTTTAATATAGAAGATATTAAATTAGTCCAAAAAATAAAAGATAAATTAAAAGACTTACCTAAATTATCTATGCCATTAGAAACAGATTATTTAATTATAGAAATAGATGGAAGTATCACAGGATGGGGAGCAATTTTAATTGCAAAACCCAATAAATATGCAGATAAGGATAGTGAAAAAATTGTAAGATATAATAGTGAAAATTATAAAGAAAAAGGTAATATAAGTAGCATAGATTTAGAATTACTTGCAATAAATTATGCATTAGATTCTTTTGAATTATTTATTATTTTTAAAAAAGAAATTACTTTAAGAACAGATTGCGAAGCAATAGTAAGTTTTGTTAATAAAATGAAATTAGAAAATAAAAGAAGTAATAGAAGAAAATGGTTAAATTTTATAGATAGAATTACTAATACTGGATTAGTAATTAATTTTGAACATATTAAATGTAGTGATAATCAGATAGCAGATATTTTAAGTAGAATAATTAAAAATAAAGAATATGATTGATTATTTCTTTTAGAATTTTCAGATGCAAAGACCAAGAGGCCCCAGGCCAGGATTGCTAATTGTTGGTAGTTCAAGTTCTCAGACAAATATATTACAGACTCATGATAAGTTAAGATTTGGTAATATAGAATTACTTTGTT
>NW_019241895.1:0-1676 GCF_002742605.1 Olea europaea var. sylvestris | reverse complement strand
AAAAAAAAAAACCAATTTTATATTGTCTTTTCCTATTCCTTCTATGTTGCGAAGTACAAAGTACTAGAAATGGAAAAAATTCTGATAAGAAAATTGAAATATTCCTTCAGTCTATGATACATAAATGGGAGAAAATCTGGATCAAACCTATATTTTTCTTATTTAATCTTACTTTGATGACTAATCATAAGACTTTAATTTTCGTTTTCTATTTTTGTAATGTAGTATTCTACAACATGGACCACTTTTTTGTTCAATTATTTATGTTATTGAAATTGCTTAGGTCTTTTCACGAACACTTCCATTAAATCTTGTATACACACATTTTACCAAATTTTCATCTTTTATAACAATCATTGATTGATTTGTAACCTCCTGCGCCATCCACAACATAAACTAAACCATGCATATTACTTCCAAGGAATCAATTAATTTTTATTGATTCTGAATGTTGTCAATAGTTAGTTAAAGATCAATTTATTCATCCCTTTCCAATAAAACATTACTCGCTAACGCTATAGTTAAATAATTATAGAAATTAATCATTCCAAACAACGTCGCATAGATTCAGCATATATTGCAATCGTGTTGCTCGAGGAAGGAAATGTTGTGTTCTATACTCCTAAACGTATATTGCACAAACTATCGAGCTTTTTTCACTCCTAAATAAAAACAGGGACCATTGTTAAGGACTCAGATGTAATTTGACTGGTTGTTTTGCCACTTAATGTAGAAAAAAGCTCAACACCTGCATGGTAGGGTAGTACTGAAAGACAATTTACATGAAGAGTCTATTCCCAAATGAATCCCACAAGAACAGAGCAGCATATTCAAAATTGCAATCTCTTTACATTTTCAATTGTCTCTCTCTTTTTAATCTACTGTGCCTAGTGGAGTCACTGTCTCTGCATGTTCTGTTTGGTTGTTGAGAGTAACAAATACCAATGAATACACAAATTAACTCCCCAACGCCTCCCTCCCAACTTATAATTTCATTTGGTTTGATTTACGACAAGATAATCCCATCTTTGAAACACTTTGGTAGCGCTCTTAGAGCAGAACCCCACAGAGTTAATCGTTACTTATTCTCCAAATGCTGTCATTGCATCTTCTTCAAAAAGAGAAGTTCTAATGATATTAAATAAATTGAGGACAAGTAAATCCAGATGTAGGAATTGTAGTTAATCTCGGGAAGTATGGAAACATCTCGTATCCTTCTTTCTTAACTGTGTTCGACGATTAAGATTCTTTCTCATCGAATATTATTCACTACTATACAATCAATATAACAAGTGTTCCACGGGAGAAAATGTAGAGGACACAAGACCCCAGATAAACAAGACATTTCTTAGTGTTTGGTATTGTTATTAATATGTTAGATGAATTTGTTCAGAAACTCAGCAGAATTATCTATCTGAAGCAGATTTAATTAAGGATTTGCATGCAAGAGTAAATGTAACAAAATGACTGAGTCCAGTACAATAAATCTCGAGGGGGAGCACAGGTAATAGACAGTTTATTGATAGTGATGGGATTTAAATTAATTTAGGTTTCCCACGACTCTATTCAATGCAAAGTACGAAAGAATGTATGAAATTATTAATTATGGTACCATATGTTAGGTTGACCAGTTACAGGTGTAAATTTCTGTTCATTTTTATACAGTTAAACCATAG
>NW_019241894.1:0-1676 GCF_002742605.1 Olea europaea var. sylvestris | reverse complement strand
GGCCAAGGTGTACTCATAAGTCGAAAAGGAGTTTTCGACTTATATTGACTTAATAGTGAAGTGAAAGATATGATCGATAATCGGGATTAACACACTTTCATATCTCGTAATTGATCGGATCATATTGACGAAGGGACTATAGTTTCACGGTAAACGAACGAGTTTGATTTTGTCATACAACGTGACATTTTTCGTCACATGTATTACCCTGACACATGACTAGATGCCAATTTGGGACGACGAGTGTGAACTTGTGATAAATAAAAAGGGTGTTTTAATTTATCATTTTGATTAGATTAAAATAATATTTCACGTCGTTAGGCATCGTGATGGGAACCTGATGGGTCCCATCCAAAAGAGAATTGGAAGATTTCAATTTGTCAATTAATTAATTTAACAATCGTTGGATAAATTAATTAATTTGGTTGGTTATTTATAAATTCGAATTAATTAATTTACGAACCAGAATTCATTAAATTGATTAATTAAATACTGGACCGGGTCAGACCAAACCCATTTGGGCTTATATAAATAACTGATTAGGATCTACAATTTTGTAGAGAACTCATTATTTTTGCTAGCACAAGAAGAAAATCCTAATTTTGCAATCTTTTTCTCTGTGTGGATCATCGTTGGAGGCTGGACAATTGGACAACTATGGGTGACAGATCGAAGTTGTTGGAACGAAAAGAATGGCAAAAGGTTTGCAGAATTTTTAAAGGTACAATTTTCTATCACAATTTCTATCTAAACACAGAGGAATCCTAGGTGAGAATCGAAATTTGTTTTAATTTCCGGTGTGCACGTTTAAGTAGACTTCCAACAGCTTCAATGGGAGGTCTTTCTTTATTCTTAGTTCTTGCTTCGGCTATATTGGTCTACCAACTGTTTCTTTAGCGTTGTACGGTGGTTTTGTGTAGTGGCACTCATCTGAACAATTTGTTGAGTCCAAGAACAGCAAAGAAGTTGAGAAGCTTGAAAATGCTTTAAAATCTGATGAGGCAAAAGTGAAAGTTGGAGAATCTCTGGGAGTGGTGGCTAGATTAATGAGGTTAGATCCATTGCCAGAAGATATTGAGCCAAAAAAGATAGAAGTTCGGCTTCTTATTTTCGAAGCATGTCTTTTAATTCCAATTTTTTTTCCTCGCAAGTTTGATGTTTAAAAGCACAATCATTAAATCAATT
The DNA here is from genome assembly GCF_002742605.1 of Olea europaea var. sylvestris. Taxonomy (NCBI): domain Eukaryota; kingdom Viridiplantae; phylum Streptophyta; class Magnoliopsida; order Lamiales; family Oleaceae; genus Olea; species Olea europaea. The sequence goes on along the minus strand of NW_019241894.1, from coordinate 491 downwards.
CCGCTCAGAACAATTTCTTTTTATTGATCTTTAAGTGTTAAAAAATGGGGTTTCATGTCATGATTTGGGGAATGGAAAGGTTTTACCATGAAAAATGTATGAATTAATTGAAAATTTTGAACTTTTCCAATAAATAGATCTAGAATTTTATAGTTGGGAAAGGGAAGAGATAAAGAATGGAAGAAAAGGACTGTCCTAACCAAGATAGGAAACGCAGGCGAGAAGCCTAAAAACTACATAGACCACGTTGAAGAGTTAACAATGCATGCATTGACACTTACAAGAATCTGAATCTGAGGTTGCACATGGTGATTTTCCGGTGGTTTTGGTGGTGGGAAATGATAGGGCATGGATCGATTAAATAGTGCATATCGATGGTGATCTGTGATCTCATACTTGACTATATGTAACGGTTCATGCATTTCACGTGTAGACAATATGGTGGTTTTGAATTATTGACACAAATATGAATTTATCACTTTTTAGCCTCT
>NW_019241893.1:0-1676 GCF_002742605.1 Olea europaea var. sylvestris | reverse complement strand
AGGGATAATGAGGAAAATATATAAACTTCAGTATGATGAGGAGATGCGACCCGCATCGTCGAATTGGGTTCTCCAAAAATTTTTGGAATTCCGCAACATGTTAGGTGTGTCATGCGATGGGTATGAAAATATGCTCTTGCAATTATTCAGGGAGAGGATTGATAGGGAGGGATGATAGACTGTTAAGAAGATCTCAAAAATCATTAGTTGGAAAGTAAGGGGGCTTAATGAAGCAGGGAAAGTTTGGGCATTTGAAATTTGATAAGAGGATGGAGGACTGACATTGTTTTTGCTTACAAAAAATAAATTTGGAGATCATTTCGAGAGCCATTGTGACTAGCCTATTGGGGACAACATGTCGAGTATCAGTTTCTAGAGTTATCGGGGCCTCAGGAGGTGTACTAGTTATGTAGGACACTAAAGTTTTTGATATGGAGGCGGCTAGTGAAGGGCAATTTTCTCTATCGCTTTTGTTTACAAATATTGGGTATAGATGCTAATGGATGTTTATAGGAGCTTATGGCCTAATGCTGATGAGAGTAGATGAGGATTGTGGGATGAGCTAGCAGGTATGATGGCTTTGTAGAACCTCTTGGAGGAGATTTTAATGTGGTTCGGTTCTCTACTGAAAGGTCTAGTGGTGGGAGAGTAATAAGGGCTATGGAAGATTTCACGAATTTTATTAGGGAGAACATGTTGGTAGAGCTGCCTATGATTGGAGAAAATTTTACTTGGCCATCTAATCAGGATCAATCTGTCTTATCTCGGATAGATCAATTTCTAATATGTGGGGTGCGGGAGGCTAAGTATCTAGAGGTTACTCAGAGGAGTTTAGGAAGGATGTATCCAGATCATTTCCCTATTTCGTTATCTGGGATTACGAGGAACACCAGAAGAAGTCCCTTTAGGCTTGATAAGATGTGTCTAGAAGTAGAAGGTTTTGTAGAGCATGTATGGACATGGTGGGCATCATATGACTTCAAGGGGTCTCCCTCTTACATGCTGGATAAAAAATTGAAGGCCTTGAAAAGGGATTTGAAGAGATGGAAAGAGGAGGTGGAAGATGTTAACTGTCATAAAAATCAATGCATGTTAGATATAAAAGAGCGAGATAGAAGAGAGAAGGGTGGAGAATTGGCAGGAGATGAGAGGACGAGACGTGGAGAGTTAAGGAGAGCGCTGGAGAGGTTGGAGGAGATGAAGGAAATTGCTTAGCGTCAGAAATCTAAGGTTAAGCGGTTGAAAGAGGGAGATGAATGCACTCAGTTTTTTCATAAGGTCGCTAATTCTAATAGGAGAAATAATTCTATCACTATGTTGGAGGTAGCTGGAGTTACTTATAAAGACCCACGAGATATCGTGACCTAAATTGTGAGCTTCTATCAAAATCTTTGTCGGGAGCAGTTTGACTGGAGGCCAGAGTTGGATGGGCTAGATTTTTCTACGATTAGTGAGGAGGAAGCCAAATGGTTAGAGAGTCCATTTAGGAAGGATGAAATTATGGAAGTAATCTTCAGCATGAACGACAAGGCCCCGGGATCGGATGGTTTCTCATTTTCATTCTGTAAGGCTTTTTAGGAAATGATGCGGTCAAATATAGTGGATGTTCTTACTTATTTCTTCCAGTGTCGCTGCTTCTTGAGAAACATCAATGCTACATTCATTGTGCTGATTCC
>NW_019241892.1:0-1676 GCF_002742605.1 Olea europaea var. sylvestris | reverse complement strand
AAGCATTATTTAGACCTTTTAATCTGTCCAAAGTGCAATCTCTTAGTGGTATCAAACCCCTGACAGTGCTGTAACAGGACTGTAAATGAAACCAACAAGAAAGTCTACATTACATTCATTTTGGACACAGTCCTGTAAGGAGCTAGTAACCGTATAGTTATCCTCGAGTTTCTTTGAAGCTTTATTTTGCAGAACCTTAATGAGGGTACATAGCGTTTTCTTTTTCGAAGGTTATGTAAGCATAACATGTTTAGACTGAACCATTTTAGTACTGTGCTTCAAACACGTTAAAAAGAAATTAAGGGAGACCATTTGAGTGGGAATCAAAGAACATTATATTCCATTTTGTTTGTTCTCTTTATGATATATACATTTCTATTGAGCGTGTAAATCTGCAGGAAGGATAGTTTCATAACCCACAGAGCATTTTGTGATGCTTTAGCAGAAGAAAGTGCCAGACTCTCTGCAGCCAACTCAATCTTGGCCAGTGGACAAAACCCTAATAATGAACAATGGCCACCGAACACGGCGGGGATATTCCATTTCAACCCCCAAAACTCTTCTTCACTCTTCCCCTTCTCCGCCCAACAGCGTCACTTCCCAAACCCACCACCCCACATGAACCTCCTTCACCCCTCCTGGGACCCACTTCAGGAACATAATCCTTATAACAATGTCCAAATCAAACCTGAATCCATCCACATTCCCCTCTCTTCACCATTTTACCAAGAACCGCTCCACAATGGGCTGATGGCCTCTCCCTTCCGTGGTCTCCACGTCAGCACCGGTGGAGCACCGCTCTCGGCCACCGCACTCCTCCAGAAGGCAGCCACTGTTGCTGAAGTACATTCTGTAGGTCACGTGAGCTCCACCATGTCCCAGCTGGATATGGGTCACGTGACCACCACCACTGCCGCCGGGGGATTTGCAGCGGGTAATCTTGTCACGTGGACTGACCACTTCACCAGGGACTTTCTTGGGCTGAAAGGAAACCACTGTGGTAGCGGCAGCTGCGGCAATAATGGGAGCTCGGGGGACCTGCTATCCTACACCGGGGGTGTAGAATACCCAACTTATGGCCATGAACACTCACTATTGAAGCATCAAGGTGGCTTTGGATTTACCGAAACTGCATCAGAAGGCGAACTGTTGAAGCTACACTGCATTACAGATGGCTAATTCAGATATTTTACTCTGAATTCAAGAAAGCTAAGGAACATGAAGACTTCAATTTCCATTAATTTCCAGCTTTTGGTTTAAATATTAGACTGTATTTCATTCTCATAATTGCCTGTTTTAAAGATTGTTATTGAAGTACCTTTTTTGAATTATAATGATGCAAGACTTTGAGATGTTAGGGCATCTCCAACCATTGCACCATTTTTTGGTGCAAAGTTGCTCCAACCCAATATCAAATTTTGTATCATTTTGGTGCAAAATAGTACAAAGTGAATAGTGTTGCACCAAATATGGTACAACACTATTCATTTTGCACCATTTTTCACCAAAATGGTGCAAAGTGTAAAATGTCATTTTTGCTCTTATTTAACATTTTTCAAATAAATTTGTTGAGAGTATTTATGTCATTTGTGTTATATATTTTTTAATACAATAAATTATTATTTTTATTTTTATTAATATTAATATTATTTGTATTTAAAATAAATTTTAAATGT